>NW_015114818.1:103821-104735 GCF_001443285.1 Poecilia latipinna
ATTAATCCAGACTGTTTCGTAAAACGGTTGAAACAAGTTTACACAGCACAGAATTTAAGGAGCTCCGATCGCTCTGCTGCCACATAGAAGATGGCAGACGCTTTTACGTACGACTCAGCGCTCCATATTGATGTCTATGGTGAGGCGTGGCTTCTAGTCACATGACCGGGGCGACGCAAGCACGTGCTTCCTGTTTCCAGGTGCACGTTCTGTGTGTACCTCGCTAGTCCAGTGCTGCTCCGTCTCAACTTTTCACATTTGAAAAATGCCGAAAACCAAACAGTCGAAGAGAAGAAAGCGGTTTGACTACAACACGGACCGGAAGAAGCTGAAGAAGAAGTTTCTAAAGAAGGCCAACCCGAGGATTGAACAGTGAGTTCCGAACCATTCGGCTGTTAGCTAGCAGGGTTCGTAACAGATTGTTAAAATGTGTTCTTCCTGTTTTATTTCCGACTCTCGTGGTCTAATCGCTTGTTGGGACCTTTAAAAACTTGTGAAATTTGAGATCCCCAAATTCATACCTTCTGTGAAACTGTCATAACGAATGTGTTTTAATAAATTTAAATAAAATCGAAATAGCTTATTCCATTTATTCAGGTGACATTATAGACGGAATAAAAAAACCCGTACCGACACCTATACAGATTTTAGTTGTTAATTTCGATGATTACTCTCTTACAGATCATGATAGCCCTAACTTCAGTTAATTGGAAAATTGGAATATCTTAAGAAAAACAAAAAAGGGTAATTACTAAAGAAGATGTATGTTAACATAGAGCTGTATCTGAGTATGTTTTTAGAAAGTTGAGTGAAATAAAAGTGTGATAAAAACAATAGTGATAATTTCAGCCTTGAGCGGATTAACATTTTATTCTCCTATTATGACTTTATCCTGGTAATATTACCACCTTATT
>NW_015114819.1:0-53104 GCF_001443285.1 Poecilia latipinna
GTGTGTCTGTGTTTTACTGAGAGGAAGACTACTGTTTGTGATGCGCTTCCCCAAGCTCTCATTGTGCACCTCCATCGTGCCGGAGTGACAGTTCTGACGGCTGGTGAAGGCAAGGTGCTATTTCCCACGTGTGGTGATATTACCAGTTTAACTTGTGCAGAGGTGCATTATCACCTTGTCACCCAAAAGAGCAAAATAGTGTAGTTTTCAAGGAGCAATCAAACGTAATAGCTGTTGTCAAGCTGCAAACCTGTTGCTCTCTCTCTCTAAAAATATTCCCCCCCACTTACTAATTCCCATATATCAGTGGGCTGCTGAAAGCTTCTATCTGAAACAGCATCTTATTCTTCCTTTCTTGGCTTTTCTCAGCCATTCTTACTAATACCACCAATAATATCGGTCACATCGTGTTTCCTGTAAGTACAGCGCAGTGAATGAGAGGCAGGATCGAGTTGCGCTTGATAAGAAAAATGGAGACGAATGGTGGATGATTGCAAAGTTGCATGACAATTATTCCATTCAGTGTTACAGAGACGGGATGGGGAGAAACCAGCATGAGAACAGTCACAGAAAGCATACGTATGTGAGTTTATATATTTGTGCAAATAAAGCGCTTTCATGTCTATATATTGTTGCACCCACCGCGAGTTTGCAGAGTATTTGATATTGGAAAACATTAAACAATGGGTTATAAATTAGCCTTCTAACCCGATATATTTGACATGATCTCTGCTTCCCATCTCGTTAGTTTGCTGTTTGTTGCTTTTCTTCCTTGACTCCTGTAGACTTTGTTCAGTTTGAGTTGCTCCTCTTAAGAATGCAACGTTCCCTTCCCCAGGCGCCCTGGAGATGTGAAGAGGATGCCTCAGAGGAGTTGTACTCATAAAGCTCCTCATCCTCCGAGGAAGAAACAGAGAGAGACAGCACATTGTGTGTGTGTGTGTGCGCGCTCGTGTATGTGTGTGTGTTAGAGAGAGAGAGAGAAAGGAGAGAGAGATTGAAAGAAAACAGCACTGCCAGGAAAAGACACGCAGGCATAATAACTACACTTACAAAGCAAGTCGACACATAATGAGACAATGCCGCAGCAACTTCAAGGAAAAATACAGATATATAAAAAACAACAGAGAGCAAGTCAGAGCGGAGAGGAAAACAAGGGATTGTGGGGGTACGGAAAAATTTTTTTATAAAAAAACGAAGAAACTATGTCAACTTTTATTTCCTCTGCGATTCCACATCAATGGAGCCGTGCCGCGATACTAATAAAAACAAAAAAATATACACAGGTAGAGACGCACAGGCGGCAAGTTGCTGTGTTTGAAAAGCTCTGTGGCAATTAAGGACAAATAAGTTGCGTTATTTCCCTGTCGCAGGGAATGATCCCGACTACTTGCTAAAAGAATAAAAAATAAAAAAATCTTGTTTGATTTAACATCAAAAAAAAAAAAAAAAGCGCAGACAAGCAAATAAATAAGAGCCAAATAAATAAAGTTGGGGAGGGAGAGAAAAGGGGGGGGGGAACAAAACCGCAGGGGGAATAAGAATAGCGAGCGTCGAAACAAATCACCCCGCAACGTTACAACATTAGCAGTTAGAAAATACACTTAATTCCTTAGCAGAGATGGATATAAACTGCATTGTTGCGTTGCAAATCCCACCGACTGGATTTAAACGGCTGCATTGTTTTATTAGGGAAATATGGGGGTGGAGGAACGCTGCTTATTCTAATTACAGTGATTTAATCAGGATTAGAGAGGTTACCTGGATGAGACGAGGGGGCATCTGTGGCAAGGGCACATGCTTTTAGACAGCCGGGTTCCATGCGCCGGGATGTTCCGAAGGGCCCCGGCCCTTATCGGAACTCATCTGCGAGCGCTTCCCAACACAATGGCTTTCTTTGCTCTTGGATGTGTAAACACTGGCCTATTTGTTCTGCATCTCTGTCCCTCTTTGCGCCGTCTTTATTTCTTTCTTTTTTTTTCCTCCCCTCCCTCCCTCTTGCCTAGTTAAACAGCAGGCAGAGGGAATCCATTTTAATCTGATTAATAACTTAGTTGATCACATATAACCCAATTTTCAGTCAGTGCCGTCCTTGTGCGCCCAGCCACGCCCGCGCTGACCTTTTCCAGTCGCCTCAGTAGCATTAAAGCACAATCAGCTCCATTGTTCTGTCAAAAAAAGCTGAGGATATTTGACATCATAACAAAAATTTAATGTGCCTATCTTTTTAAATGGGATATTTTTTGTTAAAGGCCAGGCATGCAGTTGAAATGAATGTGTCTGTGTGTTGAGGGTGTGTGTAGGTGCGCGTGTAGGCGCGCGCGCGCGCGCGTGTGTGGGGGTGGGTGTGTGCATGTGTGCGTGTGTGCGTGTGTGTGTGTGTGTGTGTGTGTGTTGGGGGCTTACGACAAGTGGGATTTGTGTTTCCTGGGTCACAGAGATGGGAACAAGTTTTCCCATGAATTCACAGTAATATGAATCATCCTTTTAAAACAGATATGGTTACATATTAGTTTTGAAAGGTACAGTAACTGTCTGAGGCATAAGCCACCTTGCAACACTGGGGCCCTTTGTTCCTGGCCGAGCTAATAACTGGCCCCTGATCCTCATCTCCTGCTGGTTAGGGAAGAACTCCCCCCCACCCCCCCGCGCTTATCCTTTTTCTCCTGAATGTAACTTTGATTACACCGTTATATGAGCTTCATTTTGTCATTTCAGTTTCACTCGGCATGTTTGGCGCTGAGAGATTTGTATTCAGGATTGGCAATTATGATTAGAATGCCACAAAGTAAGCCTTGTGAGCTTTTTCTGAAATGACAAGTGAGAAATAGAAAGAAATATCCTTCCTTTTTTCCCTCTTTCTTCCTCCATTCTCTCTCTCTCTCTCTCTCTCTCTCTCTCTATTTTTCTTGCCCATACACACAGGAAATATGAATCAAATATTCATGAGGTGGGCCGAGGCTCTCGTGCACCCATATGTTTCCTCATTCAAGCAGCTTGCAGTGGACAGAGGCATCCATCCAGCTCGTGTGACACAGCCGAGTGTGACAGAGAGCATGACAACACCCCTCCACCACCTATCACCACCGCCGTCGCCATCCAGCATGACAGTCGTCAAATAGGTCGCATCAGATCAGACACTCGGCGCGCTCCTCGGCCTCCTCCACTGCCCCCTCTCTGACTCCGACTGTATTGCTTTAACTTTTTTTTTATTTCTCCCAATTAGTGATGGGTAACACAGTCTTAAACTTTCATTCTAATGCTTTGTGGTTTCTATTCAAGTAAAAAGTTTAATAGTTAAGCTGTATTTAAATCTATAACTGCAGATTTTATGAGCCTGTCAAACCCAAGTAATATCTCTAACCCTGACTTGCTCTGTATGCATATTGAAAAAACACATGATATATGATTCTGGATGTGAGGAAATATCAGATTTTTCCTGAGTAGTGCACATATAATGGGATCAAAGGTGTGGAAACGGCTGCATCAGACCTGGGTATGTTACCTGTTGTTGAAATTATATATTTTTTATACATATGGATCAGATGTCTGCCTGGAAATAAAATTTCCCTTAGAGATTTCAGTAGAGTGCCTCCAAGTGGTCAAATAAGTATTATTCAAGTTCAACAGAAAGTTACCATCAGTTTCACTAAGTATTTAGTATGCCAGCTGAGTGCATACTACAGTGTGAAATACATTATGTTATTAATAGATTATTGTTGCAGTATGTGAGTCACTACCATAGCAGTGGCACATGTGGTAAAACCTTCTGACATTAAAGAATCTGTGGCAGCCTGGTTGATGTGGTTATCAAGCTGTGTACCACAGTACTGACAGCACTGTGAGGCTACGCTAGAGTTTCATTTATTCAATGAAACTATTGACATGAAAAACAGATATTTAAGAGTATAACAGAATGTAATAGAATAAAACTGATCAAACTGTCCTTTACTAAAACATCTATACTGAGTAGTGCAAGTTATGCTGCTGAACCATGCATCATAATTGCATTCGGTCATATTTTGAAACAAAACACAACATTTATGGATGGCCTCATTCGACCAGCAGTGGAAAACTTTTAAAATCTTACCAGCCTAATCATACTGGTAGTTTTTCATCATAAAATAGGTTTGATGATCATAAAAGAGCTTTATTTTGGTAAATTTGACATTTAAAACAGGGGACAAAAGTAAAATGCTATTTTACAAACCAATAATTTACCAATAAAGAAATAGGCTGAAGAAAAGGATTATATTTGCCCACCCTACTCAGAGACTCTGCAGTCGACATTAATGAAAGATAATGTCCATATTCTTACATACATACATACATACATACATTTATATTTAAATATCCATGTATATACGTATATGCAAATACTGACATTAAATACATATATGGTTACACAATATACACATACATATACATAATAGTATAGTCTCTTATAAGTTTACATTTTAAGGCTTTTTTTAAAGCTCAATATAAAAGCACATAATTTGAGGTCATCATTCAGTTGATCCCAAAGTTTGACACAAATAACTGTCAAACTTTGGCAGTAAAACTTTGGAAACTTTGTAAGTAAAGTTTCTACTAAAGTTTACTAGTAAAATCTAGTAAAGTAAAATATATATTTTACTTTACTTTAGCATGTTGAAATATTAACAAACCTCATGAATTATAAAGTAGAGTTTATGATGGATGTTTTTGCCACCATAAGCTTGCAACAAAATGGAGAGGGTCCTCCCCTCCGAGCTGAATGTTTGGACTTGGAAATTTTTCAGAGTTCTGTTCCTCCTGTGAAGTGGAGACCCACTAGTGGATGGGAGCATTCCACCACTCCCATCCCAGCCTGAAGGGTCTCTCGCTGACCACGCCGTGCTGACAGCCCCTCTGAGGTGAACGTTTGGACTGGGAAAGTTTGCAATCTCAGAACTTTTTCGGCAAATGTATTTCGTTTAACTCTTTTTCAAAATTGCCGAAAACCAAATCAAAATTGTGAAATTTGGGCAGAAAAATCTGCTGAACATTGGAAACGTTGCTACCTTGTACGGTAAAGAAACTGCCCTATTTCATGAAAGATAACTGGACCAAACGGGATAATTAAAAAATGAGATCGAGAGTAATAAAGTTTTCAAACACTTTCTAGCTATAACAAACGATAGATCCATATACTATAGTATAATGGCAAAATTAAATGGTTTGAATTTAAGTAGAAAATGATCAAATGGGAACTCTCAAGTATGAAATGAGTGTACAAACTGGTGAGGTAATGAGTTGACCCGGAGCTAATGCTAGTCAGCTAACTGCTATCACGATTGTTTTTTCACAACAACTAGCCATACGATTGTTGCCCATCCCTACTTCTAATAATCCTTTATTTTTTTCGAAAGACAAGTCCTTCGAGCTCCATGATTCACTTGCCAGGAATCCTTGTAAAAAATCAAGACGCCTAGCATAAACAGCTTCTTCTTTTAATATGCCTTGATAGGAATGAAAATGATGTAGTAGGGGAAGGACTGGGAGGAGGGGGGTGGGATTAAAACTGAAGGGGATTAGCACTATACTTTAAGATAAATCTGTTTTAATGTGAAACCTCATCCCCGCTCATTCCGGGGTAACCACTCTTGTTAACTGCTTCGCTATCGCTTCTTTTAATGCGCCCTATTTTTTTTCCTTTCTTTTTTTTTTTTTTTTATTTTCTGCTCAGCAACTTTTAAGTACAGGCTTTTGGACGCGGCAGTGCACCGCTAACTCTGCCAGTTACACAAACAACGTCCCTTTCTGAGCATTTAAACACAGAACAATGGCAGAGCACATAGCTGCGCACATTAATGCTTTTGTATATTGATGGGAGGGTGGAGGGGGGGTGAGATGGGCTGAAGCAGGAAAGCGAAAGAGAAGAAAAGAGATAAGCAGAGCTTGGCTGCACTGCCCCTCCATCCCTCTCTTTTTTTTCTCCTCCTCGCTGTCTCTATGACTGAGGGAAAAAAGTCTCTTTCCATCATCAAATCCAGGCTGATCTGTATGCATTGAAGGCTAAACAGACAAACATCATATTCTCCGTCTCCAGACTTTAATTGACTGAACAAGGATTGGTCACACTTTTAAGAAGCGTTCCGTAATGGATTTCCATTTTTGTTTCTCTTTTAACTGGCAGTGCGAAGGGGAAGCCATAAATGCTGTCTTTATTACTGAAAACAACAGCCGCCTCTCTCTTTCTCTCTCTCTCTCAATCTATCTGGCTTCTTCCATTATTCCGTATCTATTTTATTTTTTTTGCATGTGTGTCTGAGTGTGTGTGTGTGTGTGTTTTCTCACCATAAAAGATGATATCAGTGTAACGGTCGGCAGGCGTTGCAAGGTCAACTCTGCCCGACAGATGACAAACGATCTCAAGATGGCCACATCATCTGTCCTGTAGCTGTTGGCTGCAACAGGGATGAACACACACATCTTTTTTCTGCCGATTTTATTTGAATTTGTTTGTACCATTGCATGGTGGAGAAAGAAAAGAGAAAGAATAAAAACAACTGGTTCTCTTTGGGATAGAGTAGAAATGTTTTAGGTCAAAAAAACAGAGTAAATATAAAGTGTGCGTGCGTGTGTGTGTGTGTGTGTGTGCGCACATGTATGCTTGTGTGTGTGTATGCGTGTGTTTGTTTGGGGGGTGATGGAGGTGGCAGTTTACGGGTCAAATGAACAAAAAGGGAATTTTTTTCAGAAGGTCTGTTTTTGTCAGGCTTCTGTATCAGGAAGCGGGCTTGGCATGAAACAGGGGCTCAGAATTATGGACAAGCTGCTCATCAGATGGGAGCTGGGTTTATTTTTGTGGCCCACCCCCTACTTCCCCTCCACCCATCCATCCATCAATACCTCCCATCCTTTGCCACCTCTCCTATTTTCTACCAACATAAATGGATCTGGTTCTCCGTAACCGTATGTATCCAGAATGGACAAAAAGAACTTTGTCTCTCTCCTGCAGGACAAAACTTTTTATTTGAGTTGTCTTTCTGTTGTGACCACTTGAGGCTGAACACTGAACCTGCTTTGTTTTTATCAGACTTTATTCTAATCACGCTCTCTCACCAACATTCCTTCTTGTTGATCGCTGGCTATCAGCAGGAAGTCTTCAACGTTCTATCATGTTTGTTCTTCATTTCTCGACTCTCCTTCAAACAGCATATGGACCAGTCGTTCAAACAGCCAGTTTCCCATCTGTCAGCTCTCGCCAGTCATCATCAGGTTAAATGTTAGTGTCTGATTTGTTCCTCAACAGTATCAGAAATGGCTGTGATTTCTAAGGTCTTATTGATAAGAGCTTTCTAAAACTAGTATATCTCCATCAGCAGCTGTAAATTATAGAGATAAAACCTGGACAGACATAAGGGCCACAGTTGACCCTTAATATCCAACTGGCCCTCAATTTTCTCACTTTAAGAAAATATACCAATGAACAAACCAGAACATCCCCAGAATCAACATTAATTACCGATTTGTAAAACAGTTAAATAACAAGCATTGAATATTCATATGTAAAAGATTTGGGCCTAAAATAGGCCTTTGGGTTTAGTTACTAGAAGATTATCTTTAATGGAACAGTTAATACCAGGGTTCATTTTATTTACTCATCCATTTACAGTTTTGTCTTCAGTTCAGTTTAGTTTAAAAAAATCAAATATGTTCAGAAAACAGAGTCCATATCCGTTCTTTCAGAATCCACAGGTACTACTGACTCAGAAGGCCTGGGTAATTCTTCACAAACGGCTCTGGTGTCAGAGGTGGCTCGCCATTGAAGATTTCACAGAAATATGAAAAAGATCAAATCGGACCTTTAAGGAGGTTGAAAACAACATTAAACATCTATATGTTTGTTCAATATTTCAAAATTTCAATTATTAAAATAAATGTTTATCTTTAGCTATAGGTTCATTTTTTGAAAGAAACAAAACAAAAATTTTGAAAGAAAATAGAAGCTGTAAATCCACAACACTAAATATTGTGAAGTAATGATTTGTTTCCATCTTAACAATATAAAGTACACAAAATCATTCAACTGTAAAAACCTTGGCAGTCCAAGTGTACGTTGGTCCAAATCTTGTTTTATGATGAACGTCTGGTAAGGTTGGTGGCACTGAGCTATCCAACTTAGCTTTACAGCTAGCTGCAAAAAGAAAAGTTTGGAAATCGATTTGTCAAATTGACTAAAATGACCAGATCAGTGAAATGCTTTTTAAATACTACTGGACACAATAAACTCATCGCTGATTAAGTTTAGAAAGGTTTTGTGAAAGTCCAACAATTTCTCAAGCAGAGGAAATGAAGAAACAGGAAGTAAAGTGACTTGCTGTGACTCTTTATATTCCCATCAGGAGGGTAGAAAGGATTCAGTTTGGAAACCATGTACATGTGCTTCATCCTGGATTACATTAATACTTTTACTTACTTACAAAAAATAAAAACAGGGGGTTTGACGTTTTCACACCCAAACACAATTTAAGATCTAGAGCAGAAAGGTCATGAATCTCAGTTTTAATGTTGTAAAGGGGCCAAAAATCCAGTAACCTTAGAAACCAAAATATTGGCGGCTTACAATTTAAAGCTGTGATTATAAAAATCAAAGATAAAATATGTTTATTTCAAATTAAGCTTACATGAAAATTGTTACATTTTTTAGAAAAGATTCAGATTTCTCTCTAAATGCGAGTATGGAAGAAAATCTGGAAACTAAAGCAGATTTTTACCTTCAGTTTTCTTTTTACTTTCATATCCAGATCTAGAAAGTATACAAGTAAATTCCTTATTTCCCACAAGATCTTTGGAACCCTGGGACATTGAGAGTTCACGCAAGAACAGAAGAAAAACTAAGATGTTAATCTGTCTAAACTGCCTCTCAAAGGAAGAATTCTTCTAACAATAACTTTCTTTCTGAGATTTGTTACATGCAAAACAAAATATCGCTGTTTGCTCAAAAGTTTCAAAAACAGATTAATCTGAACAGTTCAGCAACTTCTTCTTAGCGTCATCAGTTTAACAAACTTTTTTTGTTGTTTCTCTGTTTACTTTAATGCAATGAGATTTTTTTCCTTCTCTTAGAAGAAGGGTTTGTTTATTCCCATGAAGTATTGGATGTTAAAAAAATATTTTAATAAAAGATGAAGGAAGTTTGTTGAATTCCATTAAATTTCCACCCAGTTTTCAGTGTTTCTGAGTTATTCATATTTAGTCCATGTGCAAGTGGTCTTACATTAGATTCCCCTTTACACAATGAAGGCTGCTTTATCGGCTTTTTTGGGGGAATGCAGAGGTTGCAGTATTGGATCTCGCACCTATTGAAGCTGACACGGTATAACAAAGCGTGCGGGGCCAAAAAGTAATGATCATATACAAATATCAATATGAGAAAGAGTGTGTGCTAAAGAAGACACATGGCTATTGATGTTTAAATAACTGTAGCGTCAGAGAGATGGAGAGAGGGGGGAAAAATGTGAATCATATTTTCTCCGTGTGTCTGCGGGGAAAAGGAGGCACCTAATCGAACACATCCCTCGAGGCACAAACAGGGAGTCAAGGGCGAGATAAGCAAAAAAAAAAAGAAGAAAAAACACGGCTTCTTTCACTTTTTACCTTCTTTCTGCATAAAACAGATAAAAACACAGAGTTGTTTCACGGACAATAAATGTGTGCCGTAAACTGTCATGTCCTTAAAAGTGTCCCTTTCACTTGCGTGTCTTTTAATTTTGCAGGTCGCGTGTCACTGCATTTGCATTTCAAAAACTCCCGTTTGAAAAGCCTGGTTTAAATGCCAAGATGCGAATTGATGACAATCACCACGAGTCGAAAGCAGAAAAAAAAAGAAGTCCTCAATCCTCCGCTCCTCGCAGCTGACATTAAAGCTAAACCCGTCGGCCACAACAGAACACAAAACAAATATACATTTATCGCTGCCGCCTCCTCCTCGTCTTCCCGCGTCAACCTCTTCCTCCCGCTCCTTCTCCCTGCGCTTCATTATTTCTGTATCTCTTTACGTTTTGGATATCAGCGACCGTACGGGAGCCGGCTCCAGCAAACTAAAATACGGGAATAATCAGCGGGGTTCAGACTGAGCTCGAATTGATTCGGTGACAAACAGTTGGGGTGCACACGCCGCCCCCTCCTCCTCTTTCCCCTTGCCTTTTCATCACTTCTGCATATTCATTTCTGTAATTTACAGTAAATCCAATAGCTGTCAGTCACACGAGCTCACAAACACAGGAAAAGAAAAAAAAAAAGATAAAAAAAAAACCTGCTTTAAATTTACTGTGTTGGGAAACAGCTGCTGCAACATTTACAGCAAAAACCACTCTAAAATATTAAAGATATGTCATCACAGGCTCTCGGCCCCTGCATCTGTAACCATCTGCTTTCTATTAAATCATTACGCCCAACAAAAAAAGAAGCACATGCAACCTGCTCGCTTCCCGATGCTATTTCCAGCCGTCTCTTTTTTTTTTCCCTCTCCCCCTTTTCTGCTAGATCTTTTTATTTAGGAGATAAAACTGCATCGATACAGACGCACAACTAACCGCAGCATTCGGCAAAACTAATCACACCCTTTGAACTCTGAAATGGCAGACCTTCAATGTATTTTATTGGGAATTTATGTGACAGTTCATCACAAAAGAGCACAGAACTGTGAAGTGGAACTAATTTTATTCGTAGTTTTTATAATGCCGTCCAATTAAAAATCTCAAAAATGTGGAGTTTGTGTATCTGTTCAGCCCTTCGATCAATCCTCTTTAGAAGAATCTTTAGCTGAAATTAGAGCAGAAAGACGCTGAGCGGTGTGTTCCTACCAACTTAACAATTATAGAAACAAACCTTTTGTTTTTTGTTGCAAAATATCTTAAGCTTAGTCCGGTGTCAGGTCAGATGGAAGGCATCTGTGAACTGACCAGATTCTTATCTGGACTTAGGTCTGGTCTTTAACTAGGTCATTCTAACCCATCCGTTCCCTTGTAGCTCTGACTGTATGTCAGCATGATGATGCTGCCACCACCATGTTTCACAGCCAGAATGAAGCTTTCAGGGTGATGCAGTGGTTTCATCTGATCAGAGAACGTTCTTTCATGATCAGGTTCACGCATGCACGCATGCACACACGCACACACACACACACACCCACACACACACACACACACACACACACACACACCCACACACACACACACACACACACACTTCATCACTTTGATCAGCACTCCTTATGGATTTCTTTCAACAATAGCTTTCTACTTGCCACTGTTCTCTACAGTCAGATTACTAGTAGAACGGTAACTACCAGTGGAGCTGTAGACTTCCACTCCTCCACAGAACTTCTTGGTTCTTCTGTAATCCTTGACCCCATTTGTTTCCACATCACAGTTTTGCGCTACTTTGTTTTGATCTATCACCTCCAACTCTAATAAAACCCATCATTTGGAGAAGTCCGAATAAAAACTTATCTCATTCAGGCGACTTTACACCACATTCAGTCAATCACACACTCCTGCTGCTAAGCTACATTGTAGCCACGGCTGCCCTGGGGCAGGCTGCCATACAGCTGACTCTGGCCACCAGGTAGTGCGTTTTACTGAAGGACACTATGACAGAGACAAGCGGAGTGCGGGTTTGAACCAGCAACCCATCAGTTACAGGAACTCCCCCTCCCCCCATTTTAAGACCTATAGATGTTAAAAGGGCAATATTATGTAAAGTTAACTTTTCGGAGCTTTAGATCATGCTATGATGTTATTCTCTCACTCAACTCCCATTTTTATCAGCTCAGTGTCACATAAAAATAGTTTGATCTCGCCACACGCAGCCATAAAAACCTTTCTTCATGCGGTTGTGTCCAGCAAATGTCCGCATTGAGTTCAGGTGGAGTGAAGTTGCTGTCTTTACACTACATGCTTGAAAATCCAAACAAAAACCTGTTCATGTTGAATATTTGCCTGGAATCAGATTCAGAGCATCAGAAACACACAGAGTCACATGTTGATCCTGGCCTGAGTGAAATCAGGGCCTGTTTACACTGAGATGAATCTCTCTTACAAAAATCAATAGCACATAATAGAGCAGTCTGTTTGCATGGCTCAACACATGCTTTTTAAATGTGAAAATCTAACTTCTTTTTTTATTTTTTGTTGTATTTTTATTATATATATTATGTATATTTTTCATAACTCTCATAATTACAATAATAATTACGATTATCATAATAATCTCTCACACCTCCTGTCTTTAAATTTATTTCTGTACATTACTGGTTCCATCCTCATGTCCTTGGGGCGAGACGCCGAACCCTCAAGTTGTGATGATTAACAGCATCAGTTAAACGTCTAAAATGTAAAAATTACAGCTCCGTCTTCCCTCCTGTCCTTGGGTTACTCAGGGGTACGGAGGCGTGCGGTGACTCAGACTGTTTGGGGCGATGACATCTGTCCTGTTAGAATAGATCGAGAGAAAGAGAGACGAGAGAGAGGGAGAAAATAATAATAAAAAATAAAAAAACAGGAGAGCGAGAGCTTCTGAAAGCAGCGGAGCAAAATATTATGTTACAAGTGAACAGAGAGATGGGAGCAGAGACTTATGGGCTGAGTCAAAGGTAAACAATTACAACATCGTGAGTCACTTTCTTGGAGCGCCGCTAAAGGCAGATCATCTCTCCCTCCTAATAGGTAATTTCCTTTGTCTTCAGAGGCTCGTATCACATGTCGTTGCCTCCAACGCGGTTGGTCTGCCAAGGGGACGGCGGAACGGGAGAAAGAGAGGGAAGAAACGGAACAGCTTGGAACTTGGCTGGAAAAACTTTAACAATGTTTCTCCTCCAGAAAACATTCTGTTTAGATTAAACAAGCGCTTGTTTGTAAGGAATGTGGCGGCACACTTGGAGGGACGTTTATGTCTCTTTTCTCCCCTTTTTTACCCCCTCCCTCCTCCTCCCCGTGTTTCTTCTTGCTTTCTGTCATCTTGTCTGTGCAAAACTACTTGTCCTTTTCGGGGCCTGTCATCTCCCCCCTTTTCCTTTCGTTTGCAACCTCCTCCTTGTTTTGTTTCTCCGTCACTCTCCCCTGTGATGTCACTATCTCGGCGTGAATCATTAGGATATCAGTGTACAGCCACTGACAGAAAGTGCCTGATTAACAAGCTCTCTTGTTTTTTTTTCCCCTCTCCTCTTTATCCTCCTCCCTTTTTCCTGAAACGAGGCCTCCCGCTGCTCCCAACGACATTTCTCCTCATTCCAACTCCCCTCCCCTCCTCATCACCCCCACCTTCCCTCCTCTTCCTCCCTGTCGTGGATGGCAGGGAGTCACAGGTGTGTGACAATAATTACACATACACTTGGAAGAAAAAAAATAAAATAATGTCGCTTCCTCCATTTAATAAGTTTGCAGTAAAATAGGCGGTGAGATAGAGGGAGAGAGAGCGAGGCAGAGAGCCTGAATCTTATCGGATACCCCAACCTCTAACTTAATCATATGGCTCTTAAGAGCAGCCTGCCACCAGCTGGGGCTCCGTAATATGCATGCAATATGTGTGTAAAACGATACGCTTTAATTTTGAGCCCACTTTAAGCAGCAACAAAATCTGTTTATATGGGAGACATTTAAAAAAGAAGGGAGGAATGGAGGGGAGGGGAGGGCGAGCGGAGGATTGGGTTAACTCTCTGCTCTCCAGGCCTGACAAAAGCCATCTGTCGGGTGTCACTGCCTATTCACACTGCAAAGCTTGGGGAGCCGAGAACAAATGGATTTCCTTACTTTTTGGCTAATAACGGAACATAAAGCGAGTCACAAGTGACTCAGGTTTAAACCTGCTGGGTTTTATTTTCTTTTTTGTCCCCCTAAGTTTCATAAAAGCAGATGTAACACACATGACCATGACTTTTGAGGCCTTGTTCACGATGTAGTCTGACAGATTTCGCTCTTTCTTCCCTTTGTTATTACATTCACTGATGAGCTTTCAGACACTCATCTAAACTACACTGTGGACTGGCCTCTAGGAAGGGCTTACAATACTGTTATCTTAATCAATCCAAAATATCAATACTATCGATAACCAAGTCAGTATTGGTATCAGATCAATGCTAGAGTGGTAAGATTGATACTCTAGTTTTAGAAATTTTATTTTAATCATTTTATTGTAGCTTCTCAACTCCACCTCAATGATGATTTACTGCACTTTCTTTGTTTAGGGAAAAAATGAGCACCCACTTTTGTTTTTATTTTAATATTGTTTTTATTTATCATGTTAATATTCTATTAGATTATTTTGTCGACATAAACTTTGTACAAATCCTGTCCAAAAGTTTAACAAAATAGGTCAAAGAAAAAAACTACAAAAACACCTAAAAGTCAGAAGCTATTGTCGGTATTGTTATTGGCAACACTGGCCAATAACGATTGATATTCACTTGGCATTAGACTGATATAAACACACACAGGATCACACACCTCTGATGTCCTGAGATTTTAGGGAGCAACTATTTTTTATATATTTTTAAATTGAATTTTCAAAGATAAAAATAACTCCACATCCCTCTGAAATATATAAACTGGATAACCAGTGAAGATATATTTAAATGATTTTGTCAAAGTCCCATCTCTAAACTAGTTTAGGTTCCATGCTTTCTTCTTTGTTCTTATTCTGCATCACAAAGGCCTGTAATGAAGAATTAAAATAGAGAGATACATATATCAATTTTAGGGAACACAGAACTAATAGCTAATAGCAAATAAAGTAGCCAGGAAAAGCTGGAAATAAGTATGTTTATATATTGCTAGAAAAAATTTAAAAAAGGGGTAATATTAACAAAAATAGTAAATGAAAATTATAAAGAGTAAACAAACAAAAAGACTTGCCAAGGTTGTTTTATTAACAAAAAGTAAAAAATCATCAAAACATAACATGTCAAAGTGGTTAATATGTAAAACTTAAAAAACATTGTGAGATCCAGTCTAAATAGATATGCTGTTGTTTTTTTTTTGTAAAACATCCTAACGCTCAGCTGTGGAAAAACCCGATAAAGACACAAAGAAGTGGCTTTATGGGGTTAATCTGATAACTTAATCATATTTTTTAACATTTAGTTATGTAGTTATTTTTCAAATCATCTTTTAATATCGATGCCTGTGTTAAACTTTCCCAGTTTAATGCTTATACTCTGGTGCTTTTTGAATCAACTTACTTTATCAGTGAATCTGCTCTGTAACCAGCCTTAGTGTTGTTTTCCTCAGCTGCCAAGTTAGAACACATGAAAAAATGAAAAACAAACAAAAAAAATGTTTAAATAGATTAACTTTAAAAATACCAGTGGGTTGTATAAAATAACCCACATGGGTTGAAACATTTTTTCAAGATACCTTTCAATAAAAATTGCTAAAATTGACCAGGACACACTCAAAACCAAGTTTAAAGAGGCAACAATGAAAGCTATGTTCTTGTGAAAGCTGATTGTATTTTCTGAATATGCACTTCCTGTTTGTTTGTTTCCTTAGACATAAACTTTTTTATCTACTTTGAATAATGAATTGAGCATACTGTACACTTTGATAACTAGGATTAAGTGGAATATATGTGTAATTAAACTGGAATGTTGTTTTTTGTTTTTGAGACATTTGCTGTGAATCTGCACTGAATTGATTTTAATTTGTGGAATAATTATACTGTCTCCAATGAAAACAAAAACTTTAAAAAATAATCCAGTGTGTGAAGAGAAGGATTTGCTTTTAATTTAAAGAAAGAAAAAAAAAAACACACATTACATATCAGGATGGCTTAGTTGTTTATGGAATTTAACATATTATAACTTTTTATAGATGTCCACATAGTTACATTTATTTATTCTGTTTTATTGCCTCATTCTGGCATCACTTTAAACTAAATCATTGTTACCACATTACTGAATCGTTAGTTTGAAATTCTCAAAATCCAGCCGACCACCTAAAGAGGCAAATGTATGTTAGTAGACAGACGTGAGATTCCACCTAAGTGTTTAAGTAAAGAGAACAGAAAAAAAAGTGAGAGCGAGGCGTTCACGGACACGAGAGGCTGGCGGATTTTGAGGAAGGAAGCGCAGAGGGGGGGGCGACAGGCGAACAGGAGTGGAGGGTAGAGCAGTGTGTAAACTTCAAAAAGCCTCTGACAGTGGCTCTCGCTGCTGCCGCCGCCAGGCCTGTCGACTCCACAGATGCTTTTGTTCCCCCCGCTCACGCTCACTTGCACCCTCCTCCTCCTTAACCTCACCCTTCCCTCCCTCCCTCCCTTCCTGTCCTCCCTCCTTTCCTGTCCTCCCTCCTCTGCGTTCGCCCAGGCTCCTTGGTGATCGTGCGCGAGAGGAGTGGGGGGCTATCAAAGCCACCGCTGTCTGTTTCAGACTTCAAAACCCAGGGCCCCCGTCCGTCCGTCAGCCCCAATCATCATATCTGCCCGGCCCCAGCGGAAAGCTTCATACACTGGAGGAGAAATATTTGATCTGTCCTCTTTGTAAGGATCAACAGTCACACAAACGACAGGGGTGCCCCGGCACGGCGAAAAGGAGGTGGGGGGGTGTAAGGGGTGGTGGTGCTGGGAGAGAAGAATGATGACTGATTTAATGAAAGCAAAGAGATCAAATTAAAATACAGAAAAATAACCGAGCTTCCCTCCGTTTGTACGTTTATTGATTTTTTTTTACTTTACTTGTTTTGTTTAAAATTCTCCACTTTTAACCTAACATTCTACTCAGCTGCAATGAACTTTTTTTAATGAACTTTAAGCTTTGTAATATGAAGTCATTTTTATTGTTGTTTCTTTATCGTATATGAGTTCACAGCAGCTGAATTCTCACCCTGTCAGTCTCACTGAGGCCTGCTCTCACATGGAATCCTTGCAAAATGTATAACAACCAAATATTATTTTTCTCTTAAATCAGAAATTGCTATTTTAAAAATGTAATCATTTGGAATTCCAAATGATTTGGACAAAGTTTATAGGTATCTAAAAATACTTTAATAATATATTAACATATTTTGTGTGTATTTTTCTTAAACAAAATGTAAAAACATACATATAATTTTAGAGTAAATCAAAGTAAAATCTTTTTTAGGTAGATTTGAGAAATTGCAATACAAAAAAATAAATAAAAATTTAAAGAGGGAATCTACAACTAAAATATTGATCCTATCACACTGATATTGATCCGATACTAATACTGACTTATCAGTATTATCTCTGTTTTGCATACATCTGTCCACCTCCACAGCAGTCAAGAACAGAAAAATTGTTCAAACATTTTAAAACAGGAATCAAGTGCTTAATGCACTCAGAACAAATATCTGCAGGTTTCAGAAAACAAACTAAAAACTGAAAAACTAAAACCTGAACAGTTTACGTGAAGAAGAGATGAAAGCTTTTATAGATGGTTAATTAATATTAATTCAGATTAGGAACTATTATCTGGGTTTAAAATGAAGAATCTCTTGAACAAAAATCATCTGACAGAGTAAGAATATTTTGTTTCTTCTCTGAAACAAAATATTCTTGCAGGCCTTATAATAAATAAACAATAAATATTTGATCAAATCCACTGCATTTGCTTTTGAGAGTTTCAGCAGGATCACTTTAGTGTTTTTATCTCCTAAATGGAATATTTAAAGCATTGCCTTATAGCAGGTATCTTGTATACATGTCAGGGAGAAAAGCCCCACCTGAGCGCTGTGAATGTTTGCGCACCACATTCTAGTTTTACTCATCGTTTTTATTTGTCGCTCCAACAGCAAATATTGGTGCTGAGGGCGGGGGCTGTCTCTGTGCATCTATCTATAAATCTATTTAGCCATCCATCTGTCTGTCTTCCTCTCACATGGCACTTATTTATTGACATCGCTGTGTGTTGCCTCTGACAGACGGCTGGTATAGTTAGCTCTTAAATCCTGGATGTGAGATCAGACTGCATAATTACCTTTCACATTAAGCCCTTTATGTCCAACAGACTAAGGCCTCTGTCTGCCCCCCACCCCTCCACCCCCATCGCGTGTGTGTCTACCTGTCTCTCTGTGTGTCTTACACACTCATCGGAGCAGCAGCAGTGGAGCAGCTGGTAGCATTATTGACACACAGTGTTCCGAGGCAGCGGGGGCGCGGAGGAGACAGGGAGACACGCAGGAGGTGGCGGCGGTGTGGTGGAGGGGTATTGAATCGGGGGAAGATGAATATGATTTGATGGAGAGTCTATGTTAGTGTGTAAGATGACTAACTTCAAAGCAGTTTTGTCTCATTGACCCCCTCCCCGCCTCTTCCCCCCATTCATACACACAAACACACTCTGCATGCCACGGCTCCCCAAACAACACACAAACTCACACCAGCGCCGTTGGCTCGGATCTGTTCAGACAGACTGCCATCAGCGATGCAGGCGTGTCACTCATCACCCCATCACATCCAACTGAATAATCAGCAGGATCTCGTGTCGAGCTCAATGGACTAGCGTGCATGTGCCAGGCTGCAAGTCCCGGGGTTCATGAGGTTGAAAGGCAAAGCTAATCAGTGTATGTCTTATGCTTTAGTATGAAACACAGCCTTACAGGAGGCCAGGGTGGACCGGACGCCGATGAGCGACTGGAATGCACATAAGCTGATTTCCATCCTCTGTGTTCACTGTGTACTTTAGTTCTGAGTGATTTTGGTCAGTTTTAAAGTAAATATTTGTTGTTTCATGTTTAGTATAATTGAACGAGCTGTTTTCTGCCATTCAGTCTGAAAGCTGAGAATTCGAGGTGAACTCTTTGATAATTTATTGGTTGTCATGTCGGGTTTCTAATCAGAGCTGGAAGTGCAGATGCTGCTGCTGAAGAGAGTTGAAACAGTGGAACTTCTGTAAGCCCTGCTGAGGTGTAGGAATATAAAAAAAAATACACACACACAGGCACACACACACACACACCTATTCTACCCATATTGGGACTTTTTATTGACTTCCATTTATTTTAGTGACTGTCTTTATGTCTAATGCTGATCCTGCCCCTTACTACTGTATTCCTAACCCTAGACTTAATTAAAACCTAACTCAATTCAGTCCTAAGCCTAGCCCAGGACCCAAAAGAAGCACTTCTAGGTATGGGGCCTGGGATTTGGACCCCATTGGTATGTGTTAGGTAAATGGTCCTCACAAAGTATCAAATGCAAGGCCAAGCACACACACACACACACACACACACACACGTTAATTTTGATCCAACTCGTGGCGTTGCGGTCCTGAGGGAATTGGGTAAAGATGGCAGGTGATCTGCACTGTGTAAATACAGAGACGTGTGTGTGCCACTGTCAGAGCTTTTCACAGCAATAAAACAAATTCATTATTTTCTTCTCTGAACGGAGATGTTCGAGGTGCCACTCTGTGCGTGATTGTAGAGTATAACTGTGTGTGCGCGCGCGTGTGCGTGTGTGTGTATGATAACAGATGTCCACCCTGTGGCTGCTGGGAAGACACTTCACATTCTACATGTGTTAAGTGACAGTGATGGACAGCAGGTAGTCCTTTTTAATAATTCAATATATCTGAATCCCCGCTCAGCAGATCCGTCCCTCAGTCAGAAGCCAAACATTGTCGACGAGATGCGATCACACACAAAAATTGAATGCAAAGTAATGTAAAAAAACTTTTATTTCCCCTTCTGTTTTCACATCGTGTAATCTATTACATTTTCATCTTAGTTATGTTTGATCTTAAAGTGGAACCGCAGGCGGAAACGGAAACAGGTTTACAGCTCTCTGTGCCACCTCCTCACGTGTGTTTCAAGCATCGCTCCGTTTTAGCAAAGACCAATGGAAACAGTTAAGATCGCAGCAGCGGGGACAATGAGCCAGATCGAGCCAGCCACTCAGTCAGCCAGCCAGAGACAGAGACATTTCCCCAACACCAGGATGCGGCTAAGTGAGCCTCAACTGACCAGAAATGATTTGCCTCTGTCTGTTAGACACGTAATGGAGTCATTTAACTAGTCAAATTAGGAGTCGGCGAGATGCCGCATGCTTCATTACTGGGTTCCAATGGGCCCCGCTATACATTTACATCAGAAATGACTTCAAGGCAAATTAATGTTTTTATTGTCCTGTAGGGGGGAAAAATAAGTAAATAAATAAAGGTATGAACCCCCAACCATGCACACACACACACACACACACACACACACACACACACATAAGGCATCATGACTCTAATGTTAACATCTTTGTGCACACAGCGCCCTAAGCTCTAAACACAATACAGCAACACATGCGGGTTGTTTGCACACACCATCCTATCTGTCACACAAGTGCTTCTATCAGGAATCAGGAGAACTTTAATAATCCCCGCAGGGAAAAAAAAAAAAAAAAAAAAACCCCATGCATCTGAGATTCCCACTGCTAAAAGATCAGCACCATCTAGAGGTCAAAGGCAGCTACTGTCCCCCGCGCTCAGCCCCTTCTGAGGAGAGACTTTGAGAAATGTTTCCCACAACTTGATTTGCTGCACGGCAAATGATTGTTTCCATTTGTCGTGAAAGGGGAGGCCACTTGATGCCTTCGTTTAATACTAAGAGAACGTGTCCCGCCGGATGCTGCAGAAAGCTCAACATGTGCAGCAAGAAAAAAAAAAAAAAAAATCCCTGAAAGTAGAAGGGGGGCCGGGGGGGAATGGAGGCCGCAGAAGCAGCTCCACACACGATGTGACTGACAGCTATTTAGCCTGGCTTGATCCAGCACTCCCTCTCCGGACCTGTAAATTAGAACCAGGTGATGACGGAAATAGGAAATAGAATATATCCACTGGGGAGAGATCAGAGGCCAAATGTGTGTGTGAGAGCACGTGTGGGAGCAGGAGGGTGGCAAAGGGAAGGAGGGGAGGAGTGGGGGGGGGGAGATTGGGTTTGCATGTTGCTCTGCTCCTTGTCGACAGGGAGGTCTGACAACTGGGATAATTGATAAGAAGCAGAACCCTGTTAGACTCGGAGCAGAGCACGGACCTCTGGGATTTGGAGTCTCGCTGTGTTTACACATCCTAACAGCCTCTCAGGCCGCAGACTCGCTACGGCTCGAAGCAAAGCAAACAAGGAACAGGCCAAGCTGGAATTCAACCGGCAACCTTTTTGACTCTATCGGATTTTTTTGCTCGGCGGGGAGCGTTGCCTTCACTGGTCAGAGCGAGTTCTGGTGTTTCAGGCTCCCTGCACGCCCGCGTTTGTGTTATCATAGATTACAGCCGCATTGTTTGAAGTTGACTGACAGCCAGTGATATTTTTGTTCATGCATGAGTGTATGTGTGTGCGTGTGTGTGTGTGTGTTTGGATCCCTTTGTTTTTGATGAAGCAAACACGTGCACGGAACACACACCAAAATGCTTCGGTGCAACCGCACCACGCGTGTGCAGAACTACGCCAGTTGCTGTTGTTCTTGACATTCTGTCGATATCATTGTGTGGAAAAGCACCGGTGTGTTTGATGGGGCTCTTGACTGACACTGGATGCTACTCTTTGATACACACACACACACACACACACACACACATTCAGACACTTTCTTCCAACAACAGTGTAGCCATCTCTCTATCACTGAATTGCTTTTTTCCCCTTTTTTTTGTCCTCTCTGACTTGTCGCACTCGTTCAGACAGAGATCCAGTCTGATGGAGTTCATGCGGAATGAGAAACATGCCAACAAGGCCCTGTTAGCCCAAAATACAAACATTTATCGGAGGGTGAGGGGTTGATGAAAGAACTGAAGCCTGTTATACTGCAGTACATTTGAAAGGGAAGTTGATGCTTCTTGATGTCTTTGTCTCATCTTGGAATTTCTCTTCACACAGGAAGCAGAAAAAAATGATGCATTTTGTCTCCATGTAACATTAACCTATCAGTGATATCCCTGTCATCTGTTCAGCAGACACACCTTGATAACATTTAAACTGTGATAAACAGCTCTATGATCTTGATGAAATGATACGTTCTGCGTAAAGATGTACGCATGCCGTGCCTTTGTGCATGTCTGCAGATTAACGAAAGCCTCTCTGTCTCTTTATATTTCTCATTTGTTAGAAGTAAGAGGCACACAAATTGATTTCTTCATCCGTCTCTGGTCAAGCGAGCCCGGTCTGTCTGTCCCCTCTTTATTGAATAAACACAGGCATTTTATAGACATTGGCCCTGATGTCGCAATATTGTTTTTGACTTCCTCTCTGTTATGTATTGATCACCGACTTGCCCGTTTGTCTTCATTGGGAGGGAGGGGGGGAGGAGTGTTTGCTAGAAAACAAAAAAAATGTGCATGTATTTGAGCTTGTGATCTCAAATACTGTAGAATATAGAAAGTGATGAAAAGAAACCTTTTTGTGTGTGTAGATGTAGGTAAGACGTTGCTGTTGCTGCTGCGTTGGCTGTTCATGTGACTTGTGTTTACGTGATTGGAGCATTTCAACCCCGATGTCAGACTTTTGATTTCTTCTCATTTTATTACTACACAGGCGCGCCATGTTGTTTTGCCGTTGCTGCTGTATGTGTTTAGTGCGTAGTTAAACTACTCAGGCAACAACTCCATCGCTAATTATAGCTTTCCACTTGAGCAGTGACACAGAGACACAAGCCCTTGTGTTAACTTCTGAGAAACTCAACACTGCTGTGGTTTCATGCACATTTCTGCTTTGTTTTCAACCTTGAAATTTATTGCCTCTCTAAGTAGGAAGTGGAGTTTGGATGCACTGTGCCACTTGTCTGCCTGACAGCAAACAATCATCAGACCAGCGCAAAAATGCATCGGGGGTTTGGTGTATTGATAACATGCAGAGTTTAGAGTTTCCATTCATGCAGAATTCATGTCGTTGGTTAGAACGTCTTTAGCACCATCCCTAATTCCAGTTCAGTCCAATTCAGTTCAGTTTCATCACAACGGGCTTTACAAGAACAGGTGCAGTTCAGAACCAGAAACAGACATCAGATCAATCCAATCTAGTCCTATATGCGCATTGATATTTAATTAGAACAAATTCCAATCCCATCCTAGCAAGTGCCTTCTTGCCCCACCCTGCTCAGCCCCACCTCGTCCCGCCCCGCTCCCTCCTACGTGCTGGAACTCTACACTCGGCGGCCGAGTTGAGAATTTGGAGGACAACTTTGAGTCCTGAAAGGTTTTGCCGGTGTAATTCATTTGCCTGTGGGTGGTATTAAAATCATCATAGAAACCATCTATTCCCACCCTGCTAAGCCCCTCCCAGCAAATCTAATTACATACATTACATTCTACACCAGTTACAATACAGTGAAAATCAATGGCTCTCATTTTGAGCAAGCATGTGGTGACAGTGGAAAAGAATGACTTACTTTAACCTGGGAGAAACCACAGCTCATGTCCAAGACAAAGTACGGTAAGGAAAATATTGCATTTAACCCAACTTTACATGCGAGTTATGAATCAGGTCTAGTCTGTCAATTCCACAAGTAGCTTGCTAAACTTTATTTTTAAAATGTCCATTTTAACCCAAACGTCCATCAGAAAAGCTAGCAGATTTTCCCTTAAATTCACATTCCACATCCTGGTTTTACTTTGTTCCTTTAAAGCTATAGAAGATTCTCCAACATTTATTAAAAAATAGTTAAATGATCATTTTCAGCTGCTTATTTTAGACTTATTAGGGCAGTCATTCAGTATACAATAATTTTCAGGAGCCTTTCTACTGCTCAGTGAAAGACTCTTGGAATGTAGTGCTATAGTTAGGCCTAAGTGAAGATAACAAGTGAATGAAGTCAATACAGAGGAGACACATTGGATGGTTTGAAGTTTTACCTGTCAAGGAAGAAATAACATCGTTGTGCTAACAAGTAGTCTTTGGTAGGATTAAGAATCTTAAGAAAAAGTTAACTGAATTTATTGTTTGCACCGTTTTTTTATTTTCATACTGTAAATAGTCTGTTTTCTTTACTGCATAAATACATGTGAACACTTTATACTTAAAAATATCCTAATTAGTTGCTGTTTCCTTTGGATCGGAGTTTGCTATTTTTGATAACTGCACAGAATTATAATCTTGTAATCTTGATCTTACTGATTCATATATTAGTCTTGACGTATTTTTTTTTCTTCAAATTTTGATACTTTTAATCTTTGTGTGACCCGACATGCCTCCATGTCTTGTCACTTTGCTGCTTTTGCAGATGTATGTCCCTACAATAAAGAGTATTTCTATTCAATAGATTTGTGAACACACTGTAAAAAAAATAAGAAAACAAAGGAAAAAAAAATTATGTCCTGTAGACTCTGAATATAAGCACAGCCCCTTAAGGCTGTATTAATTGATTTGAATTATTATTATCATTATTAAAACCCTGTAAGGCTGCTTAGTTGTAAAGTAAGATTTAACCACCAACTACAGTTTTCATGACTGTAGCAGAGTACAGTAACCTTGCTTAAGTGCACAGCAGGGTATTAATGTACCATCCAATAGTGTTGCATTGCCATGTCTCCTGTTGCTTCTGCACATTTTAGATTTCAGTTTGTTTCCGTATTTGCTCATCACAAACTCTGCTGGCTCTGTTGGACTTTGTGCTTTAATAGGACGTCTTTATTCATATGGTCTGTTCTACAGAAATGTTGGCACATGATGGGAAACCACTTATAGGTGCCAGTAAAGCTGGCAGTCTTGTTCATTCTTAGCTGGTTCCATCCTCACTAAAGCATTCAGACTGCATTATTGAGGATTTATTTGGTTAGCTATAATCGCTATGGATCGATTTAGAACTACCCCCTTAATTGAGGAACTTTCGTAGATCTTTATTTTTATGCCGTGGCGGTGTCTGAGCGCGAAGTTGACTCAGAGCGCGGATCGAGTCCTGGCTCGGTTGCCTGCTCTGTCCAGAAGGCAGCTCTGCAGGACGTTAGCCGGCTCAGCATTCTGGGATGGCTGCCCAGGGGTCCCGGATGACCTCAAGAGTTAAAAGCAAGCAGCGGGAGAGATAGACGAAGGCATGGAGGAAGCATGGAAGCTGACAGAGAGACAGAAGAAGGAGGGAACGGAGGTATGTAACTGGAGGCAGGGTAGGGGTAGAGGGCTGCTTCTTGAGGGAATTAGGAAGACAGAGAGACTGGGGGAAAAGGGGAAAGTCAAACACTGATAATAAAATCTTAGATGACGTACAGCAACAGTATGAAAAGATTTATGAGCAGCCAATGGACATAAGCAGGATAAAGACAACTATTACACTACAGTGCCTACAGTAATTCTCCTCTGTCTTTTCTGGTTTAACTCCTTTGCTCCAGGAGCAGCAGCTCAGTGGGCCTAACTCTGAGGTGTCACTTTGAGTTTGTCCCTTTCTTAAAGACAGTAACCTCCTCTGCTGCACTCTACTGAAGCATGTTAAGGAGCATATCCAGGGTTTAACATTAGGTTAAGGGTACAGAACTCTAACATCAAACCTGTATGTCACATTTCCATAGGAATCTTTTCACACATCTGATTTAGATCTCCACTACGGTTGGTAATTAGTTTGGCAGATGATCTTAAGCAGGGGAAACCTATTTAAAGAGGTTGTTCCGCATTATTAAGTTTGCAACGGTTATCTCACTATAATGGGAGGAGGACAGATTTTTCTAGAGACAGATAGCGTCAAGAGGCACCTGCGAACTGTAAAAAGAGCCTCGGTGACTGAAAATACTTGGGAATTAGGTCAGGTAATGGCTCGGAAAGTGTCTGTCACCCAAACTAATAGTTGGTTATGGATAAGGGTTATGGAGAACAGCAATAAAAAGGAGAAATTATGCAGCGAGAGCACGCAGGTGTTTTCAACCTGAAGGTGTCTCTGGGGTGGAAATAAACTCTCAGTGCGAAATCCTCTAGAGTTTGGCTGTTGGGTATTTAAGCTGTATTTAGGCCACTCCCAACACAAATCTCAGAGTGTTTTGTAGATACATTTATTTTAATGTCATAACGCTGTGATCAGCAAGTCGCTGGTCGGGTTAGACATTTCTCCCATTTGGCATTTATAATGTTTTATTTTCTATGTTTTTATGTTACAAGAGAAATCAGAATGTTTTCTTCAGATTTAAACAAATGATAAATGATAAATGGCCTTTACTTGTGTACTTGTGTAGCTGTACTTGTGCAGAGCTTTATCAAGTTCAGAGAACTCCAAAACGCTTTACACTACATTCAGTCACTCACACACTGATGGTGTCAAGCTACATATTGTAGCTACGGCTGCCCTGGAGCAGTCTGACAGAGGCGAGGCTGCCATGCACCAGCAACGCTAGCAGACAACGCAGGTGAAGTGTCTTACCCAAGGAGACAATGACAGAGACAGACAGAGCAGGGGTTCAAACCTAGGTTGTCACTGGCCATAGTATCTTGGCCATGTGTGTCCAGGATACATTATTCTCAGAAGTGGACAATCTGATTTTTAGGGGAGCCTGAGGATCAACTGAAGAGTCATCATCAGACACCTGTTGGGGTTGCCAGGCTGATTCCAGCTTCTCCATACTACGTGTTGAAGTGTTCACACTTGCCTAACAGTACTGGTGTATGAACTACATGACCAGAAAAGTGCTACATAATGTCAGTCAGGTGACTAAATGGTAACTGGACCGGTTGTCATTTGGTAAGAGAGTGAGAGACTACCTGCTTTTACATTAATTGCACAAATTGAAATAACAAAAAAAAAAATAAGTGTGCTTAATGGAAACATGGCAGTTTTTGTACTAGGATGAGTTTATTTTTTTGGCTTTATCAGAATAATTGTATTTCACAAGACTGCAACAGAAACCCTTTTTTTCACATTGCGGCGAGTCACGTGATCAACACGTGTTACTGCTACTGAAAATAACGAAGAAGACGACAGGAAGTCGTAATGTAACTGTTTACATCCGTCACTGCCATGATTTTTAATGACTTCTTGCATGAACAAGTTTATTCACGTGTGACTTTAATTTCATTTCTCATTTAACGGAAACACTGCAATGGAGATATTGTGTTTTTTCAGCATTAACAGAACGCCAACAAGGATTAGAACACATTTGTAACAGAAACACAGTGAGAGTATAGACATTGTGTCGGACTGTCCAGAGTGTGCTCTTCCTCTCACCTCCCAGTAGTGGACACACACACACACACACACACACTTCCCCGCTCTCCAACCCCCCACCATCCTGCCAGGACTTAGCAGGAATAGTAAACTGATGTGTGCACAGGAGTCGAGATATAACATTACAGTATTGTACTTCATGTGAACCATTTATCTCTGTTAAAATGACCAAAGTCACAGACATGATGGGAAGTGTTTTGGGAAAAAGAAATGGGTCAGAGGTTTACAAGGCAGACCTAAAAGACAGTGTCTGTCAGTTCATGAATAATCTCTGGTGAACCCGTTGAGTGACACGTGAGGTGTTTCGTTTCCCTCCTTGGCTTCCCTGCCTGCTTTCCCACAGACCTCCACTCCTTGGCCCGAAATGATGCTTAAGAAGGTAATGGTGTAAATGAAAGCTCCCCGCCCCTCTCCACTTCCCGTACCCCTCTTCATCCCCCTTCGTTCTATACGTCTCTCTATCTCGCTCCCTCTGGGGAACAAAAGAGGCCTTATTATACCTCCCTGTCAGCGTCACTCTGTGTCTCACCACTGTACAATCACTGTTTTCTGCAGCTCTACCAGCATGGGGTAAATGGGATAGAAAGAGTGAGAGGTGCAAGTACAGAGAGAACTGGAATGTCTCTGTTGTTGTTTTTTTAAGTGTATTTGTCTGAAGCAGGATTTTTTTCCCTTCTTTCTTTTTCTTTCTTGAAGCCTCAACAAGCGGTGTAATTTATTTGAGGCACTCGTTCACATCACACACACGCACATGCACTCCTTAAGTCTAGAGATATCTTCTTATTGGGGAATCTTTCAATAAATCAATGTGACTTTAAACACATTTCCCAGGCGACACGGCTGACCTGATAAGAAGTGAACTAATCTCTTTTGAGGCTGCCGGGAGAGCTTTGAACCAAATCTACTGTGCATCTATCACCAAGGTTATTTGTCAATGGCTGCTAATCCCAGGTAAATTTCCCTGGTTTTATATCAGGGTTCTCATGTCTGAAGTTTCTTGGCCTTGGGAAAATAAGAGCGTAGGCTTACAGAAAGAAGGGGAACAAAAGAAATGTTATGGATTTCAACAGCAAAACAATTTGTTCGGGAGAAAGAAGGAGAGAGGCATGGAGGCACACGGAGAGAGGCCGGATTAATTATTCCTCACACATCGCAGTCAGAACTGGGTTGCAATGCATTCATTCTTGTCAAATAGTTTGTTTATGTAAGGCCGATCAAAGATCAACCTTCTGTTTTCACCTGAATTATTTTTATTGTGTATGAAGCAGTTCCTGTGCCGTAACGTTACTCTGATACCGCATGAGACATTTTCCTCTGTAAAACTGGTGGATAAAACAGGAATGTCAACTTTTTCTATTTTTGATTACAATGTGTGAATGTTTTCCACTTTGACTTCTATCCAAGTTATTTCTGCGCACCTTGAAGGAATAGTTAAAGTATTTTTTGTTAATCAGGTGCTGTTGAGAGGCTAATGTCAGGTCTTGGCATTAGGAATGCAGTTGGTTCTGAAGTAGGTGAGATAGACAGTGAGTGTTCAATAAACGTTTGGACGTGTTGTTCTTACCTGCGTGAGAATGAGGTCTATTATCGTCTTAGCAACATGGGAAAGGACCAGGTTACGGCAAGATATGTCATGTTTGGCAAGTCCCAAATGTGTGGTGGGTTTTGCCTGACTGGGAAGGATGCTAATTACAATTAGCGATACAAGCTTCTAACAATTCATTTCTCACCATATTCCTTTAAATTTATCCTAACTTCAAAGGAAACTGCTTAAATGATTCAAAGCTTTACTAGATGTAAAATTTATGATTTAAAAAACACCTGAGTTGCTGCTCAGACTTGCTTCAGTCTTTGGGAAATGAAGTTTCATAGCCTCTCAACTAAACCCCACTAGAGAAAAATCTAACCTGCCCTTTTAATGCATGTCATCATTTTAAAGATTATTAGAATACTGTTTACTGATTAATCATATCTTTCAACAAAAATACTTTTTTTCTTTCTGGATACAATTTTATGTTCTTCAGTTTTAACGCAACTTGAGTCATCTTGTTCTCTGTTCATTAAATGTCTTTTCCGCTGAGAATCGTTGCTTTCTTTAAGCTCTTTTGAACCCTCTTCAAATTGACTGATGATATATCAACCGTCATATTTTAATTAAGTGTGTTTGAGCTCAAAAAGCAACTGAAAAGTCTTAAGATTTGCTTTCTATTTCCAACTATCAGTTTGTTCTAACATGCGAAGCCTTGAGATGATTCAGTTTCTTTTTAGGTACCGTGTTTTCACAAAGTTATGTTGTCATCTGTCATGTCTGTTCAGCCAGGAAGCCAGGCTTTCTATTCATCTGTGGAGCCAATTATCCAGGCTTTGAAACAAGTGTTTGGACAATATGACAAATAACATTTTACTTTTGCCTATCACATGCACACGTTTGTCCCTTTACACACACTTTTTGGAATAAATAATTGATCGGGGAACGTTGGAAGAACCTTTTTGCGCTGATATTTACTGTGCAGCACTGCCTCACGTGGAAAGAAACTTTTCCTTGAGTTCATTTTTCTTGTTCACATTGGTCTTCAAGTGCTTTTTTTTTCTTCCTTGCCATCCCCCTGAAGCCCCCACCCCAACCCCCATCATCTCCCCCCTTCATGTGTGCTGAAGATCATGGAAAATCTTTTGCCATATCTGTCATCTGTCACGCTCTGTGATGAACAGTTTTGATCTCTCACTCGGCTGTTTATGGCCGTTGTCAAGCAGGAAGGAGTCGTAGCCGTAAGTGCTTACACCAGCGTGTAAATAGTTTGACGTGTGGCTCCGTAACAAAGTTGCAGGGGTAAATAAGGAGCCAAACAACCAAGTAGAATTGCAATTAAGTTGTACGTCTGCATTATGAAATGTTTGGAGCAGCGTGATTTCTGTCCACTCGTTTTGCATTTATGAGTCTTGATACCGAAAGTGTGTTTCTTTGTTCCAGGGAGACTTCTTGGCTGTGGGGGATCAAAGGGTAAATAGAGTGTGTTATGGTTAGCACTTAACTACACACATGCGGACGCGCTGTACGGTGGGATGGTGGAGAAATATGCCGAGGATACTGTGATCGCTGCTCAATTCTTCCACTGTGAGGTCATGGTGTGAAGGGCCAAGTCAGATGGAAGCTGTCCTGGAAGGAAGGCTTTCACAGCTGAACGGAACAGACGTCAAGCATTAACATTCATACATAGAGGGACAGGAGGCACAAATGGCTTCCTTCTACATGTCCCCATTCAATTAAAAAAAAACTTTTATCAGAACATAAGCAACATCAAATGTATTACGTATTGTTATGAGTGAAGATTTCTTCCTACCTGAACGTGAGGTATTCTCGTTTTGTTTTTGTTTGTTTTAATGCCTGGAGTTAATCACCGTTTGGTGGGTTCTGTCTCTTCTCCTGCATTTTGACTTAGTTTCTCTTTGAGATTAATAAAAAATAATTATTCAACTGTAGTGAGAGCTGGTCACAAGCTCTGTGTGATGTGGGTTAGACAGTCTCTTCAAGATGTTTCAGTTTTTTTTGTTGAGATTACGGCACCTTCCTGAAAAACATTGGATTTTAATATAACACATTGGCACCTTTAATACAAATAAAATCAGACTCTGAGGCTTTGTCAAAGTGGAAAAAAAAAATCCATGTTGGTCATTCAAGTTAACATGAACTGTTTACACAGTAGAAACAGACCCTGCAGAACAAATCAAAATCAAAAAAATATATATATATATTGTTACCGTTTCATGTCACACACGCTTTCATCTCACAGGTTTAGCTTTCAAGAGACATTATGAACTAGGAAGTGAAATTAGAAGAGGGCTAAAGTGATTTGTCAAAATGCAGCTGAGTTGCAGTGATTAGTCAGGGAAAAAGGAAACAGAAAACGTTATGGTGATTGTTCAGATTTGTGGAAAAGTTTTGAAAATTGCAAGAGGTGGTCTTAAAGGCCTTCCTCTGTGCAGCTGATCCGGTCCCCTTGGAGTTATTTATGGTACTCAGACCTGCTCTTTCATCGGCAATACTTTTATCAGCAGTGTTGTACAATGTGAGCGCCATGTTGATGCAAACTGAAAATATCTCCATGATTTCCTTTTGATATAATTATTTTTACCACCAGAAATCCTGGTCGGAAAATTAATAAAGTACAATATTGTTTAAAAAAACTGTAAAATATATGTAATTTATCTTTTTTTTTATTTCTGTCATCTAAAATGTAAAATGAAAGACAATATTTGTGGGCAAATTTACAGTTAGAATAAGTCTTTATAATAGTTTAAATAAGATTTAAAGGTTGCAAAGTCTGTGAGTTTTGTGATTCCTAGTGTATTATATGAGTTAAAGCTTTGTGAAAATGTCAAATTTTTCTAGCTCAGAATTAAACAAAAGGGGCATCAGCAGCAGCCATGGGTTTAACAGATGCTTCAGGTCATTAGGTCACTCAGAGACAGATCAGCACTGCTGCCCAGGAGAGACAGAGGACAGCGGATAAGAGACAGGGTGAAAAACGGAAAAAAGAGAAATGGAGAGTGTGATTCAGGAAAAAGGGGCGTGTGTGTGTATGTGTGTGTGTGTTGAGTTGGAGGAAGAAGTGGGGATGGGGCGGTGGGGGTATGAGGGGCGATCTTGGAAAGGTTTCGTATATCATAATTATCCCGTTAAGTAACGGCAGAGCGGCCTCCCCAGGGGAATTTGTCTTAAATGGAAGATTTGCAAGGAGAACGGGTCAGAAAGAGAGAAAAAGAGGAACGGCTTCCAGTCGGCAGGAAATCTTGTTTACATTTACATAATCATATCAACACTCAGTCCTTCTTCATCGTCTCTTTCTTATGCCTTTTCAAAAACAGAAGACGGGGGGGAAAAAGGGAAAGAAACAGATGAGGGAGGGCTTCGGGCTTCTCATTGTCGGTGTTTGTTGTTGATGCTCTTCCCCCTCTAGCCTCCCCCCCCCTCTCATTTTCTTAAAAGTGCTGCCAGTGTTGGCAAGAATGCCTGTTATTTTAAATCTCATGCCAGCACCTCCAACCTCCTCTCATGTCTGTCTCTCTGCCTCATTATGTCCTCTTTAAGTGGGATTTCTCAGACCTTTTGGCCTTTATCCCTTGTTTGGCATGTTAAAAAAAATATCATAAATAAGGCACTGCGTGGCTGCCGACGAGAGGCTTAATTGAGATCTGCAAAGAGCACCGAGCAGATGTTTGTAGCAGCAACTGTTGAATCATCAGAGACTGCTGAAAGCCTATGAAACCATGTTAAAGAGAAGCCAGGTGTTCTAGATTTTTTATTCTGTCTTTTTTTTCCCCCTCTTTACATCAAGGAGCGCTGAAGTGCTGATGTGAATGCATTTGTTTAGAGTTTCTCAGAAGAGAGATGGAGAAATGAGACACATGGTTTATTAGCAACGCTAAACTGCTGTAAAGTGGCTCCATCTTCATTTAAAGTATATATGTGGCTGAAAAAAACAGAAGCACGTGAAACAATAAGAAAATGTTAAGGTTTTTTTTTCACAGTCCAAATGCCTTCAAATGTGATAACAAGTAACTCATCACTGGAGTGTTTGAGGCCTTTCCATGATTTTCTTTCTGCACTTCGTGAAGTGCATACTTATCACTACTCTGATAAGTAATAAAATAGATGAAATATGAAAACCTAGATAAATTCCAAGATATAGTAGTCATTTTCAGATGATAAATCAGGAAAAAAGTTTAATATATCTATCTTCATTTACATGTCAGAGAGAAAAACCCTGAAAGAAATTGTTTTCTAGGGTAACTGTTATTTGGCAGTCATGTTGAAAATGATGTTAAATATTATATCATGCCCAGCTACATGCAAGATTTATATTTACCAACCACTTCATTATGTGCACCTCTGTAATTGCTTGTTAACACAAACTACAAATTAGAATGGCAGCAAGTAAACCTATTTGGTAGGGCCCGGACTTTAGCATAATAAATTTGATTAATTAATTTCATTGCCACACATTTTAAAGCATTAAAAATTGTATCACCATTAACTGCATTCATTTATATATGAATGTTCCAAGCATTAAAAAAAAAAAACAATCCATCTGGAACTTTTGTATTCACATGTTTCCAATACACCCATAAATCTGACGCACATCTACAGCCACAGCAATGGTGGAGTTTCATATTTTCTTCAAAAAATAATATGAAGATAATTGTTGAGTTGTGCTAAAAGGAGTTAGCCTGTCAGCGAAGCTATTCTAGCCTAAAAAGCTATTGCAGTCCGAAATGTAGCAGCAGCACAGATGCTAATGCCATCTTCTGATGGTTAATTCTAGAAGGACAATGTGTCACAAAGCCAAAGACTGAAACCATGAATGCTATCTATTATTTTCTTCCTACTGTTTGTGTTTTACACAAACCAACCCACAGAAACCATTTAAAGACGTGTCAGTCATGCAGCACAAACAGACGTAGCCTGCTCCAGGTAACACTGGGAGTAAGAGGTAGCTGGGAACTCTTTCAGCTTCCATGACAGTCATGTCTACAAGAGCTTTAACATATGGCAAGTGCCTGCAGCTTGGTGTGCCAAATTGATGCATATGTTGCACTTGTTCACACGGATCCTATCTCCTCCTCCTTAGTGCCGACTCAAGGAAGCCACCCGGCCCTCACAGCCGTCTCTATCGTCACATTCTAAACTGCTGTCGTTTATTTATCCAGGACATTTGGGACAATTCCTTCCATGCCACAAAAAAAAAAATCTCTGGGAACCAGTGACAGGTTCTCTGGGATCATAAATAACTCTGATAGCTATGTTGCTGAGTTGCGATTATTTTCCTGTCTGTCTTCCTGAGTGTCATATTAATCCCCCTCTGCAGAGATTTGACTTCTTTACGTCTCACTATCAGCATCTTTTTATCTCTGTGTGTGTTTGAGGGCAGCATGGTGCTCCTCTGGTTGTTTCACTGAGTTTTAGCTTATCGTTACATTTAAAATAATTCCTCTCCTACCATAACCAATGATAGTTAAGAACTAAAGGCAATAGGAAGGGAATTCAGCCCACACAACCTATATTTATGAAAATACTCTCTTTTTATTTGAGGTTAAGAATTATTATTCCACCCGTTCTTTATTCTCCTTCTTATGCCTGTCCTTAAATAGAAATATTAGAGTTTAACAAAGAGACACACTTACTGTTGCCCTATATGCATTTTGCCCTATATAATATCGTCCTATTTGGTACTCTTTCTCTAGTTCATTTTCTCCTCCCTTTGTGATCTACATAGTTCCTTCATAATGTGTCATCATATTCCCTTTGTCTCCCCTCCTCCTCTCCAGCAGTCAAATGGAGGGTTCGGGGGACACATTTACTGGAAGATCCACAGACTGGTTCTTCCTCTCCGTCTCCCATCTGGCTCCGTGCCACATTGTATTAGTAACCAGATATGTCACAGGGAGCCACCACACCGGTGCAGAGAACGCTGTCCGCTTGTGGCGCGATGGCCGCGGCTGGCTGATTAGGGCCTCCAATTTTACCGCGTTGATGCGCAGAGAGACCGTCTCCATCCTGATGTTCGGGCTTCCATTATCACCGCCATCACAGGCAAGCAACGGCAAGAGATGGTGGCAAGGACATTTGCATCATGTGGCAAAATTGGCCAGGTTATCAATGACTGAAATTGAATTTGAGCGCTTGTGCCATGACAGGGTGTCACGTAATTGAACAGTTTATTATCGATGTCGTTGCCTCCTTTCTCTTTTTTTTAGCAGCAACATGCTCATTTTTACGAAAGCTAGAACTTGGTATGCTCACTGGTTCGCACTTTGTGAAACTACTGGAATCTACAGGTGTCACAATCCGTGTTTCTGTGTGTTTATTTTTGAGATTTCCTGTGTTCAGTCCTGCTTTTCCTGTGAGTCTCTGTCCTGTCCTCCCCATTGATTGTTTCCCAGGTGTGTCTCATCCCCTTGATTACCCCGTGTGTATTTAAACCCACCTGTTGTCCTTGTCGGATCCTTGTCTAATGTTGTCGTACGTCAAGTGTTACCTGGATTTCTTCTGCCGTCAGATGTTCTTCGTGCTGTTCCCTGTTGCTCTGTTTACCTGGATTATCACCATTAAACTCTTCATCTTCACCTTCAACCTGGGTCTACCTGCGTCCCTATCCTCACCACAACAAACCACATCATGACAACAGGTTCCACCACTTGTAAGAAACAAAAAAAGAAGTAGTGTTAATGGTAAATATATCAGGCATGATGTTTGAGGCCTTTCCATAATTTTCTTTCTGTAGCTATAAAAACCTGAATGGGTTGCCTTTTATATCAATAAATATAGTTGAAAACAAAAGCTTACATACCTTGTAAAACTTTATCTCAGAGAATAGAAATTCTTAGTTTTCTCAAAGTTATAGTTGACATGAACCTGTACTACCATTTTATAGATATATTTATTCAAATCTTAATGATCCTGATAAGTGAAGTAATAAAACAGCTTTTGCAGGATTTTCTTTGGTTATGTGAGAAGACGGTGTCACTCAGGGCGACAGAACCTGACAATGGAGTAAATATGCACCCAGTTTCTGCTAAGCAAATGGAAGCCAAAGCTGGTAAATCATGAACAATGATGTGTATACACACACACCAGTGTACTGCTGTGAGCTTATACCTCCACATCCACCTCATCCTGGTCTTGGCCAAGTAAAATATTACAGTATCAGACTTCCTGTATCTTCTTTATGCCTTCATTGGTTTATTTATAGAACTGGACTGGCAAAAGAATAGAGTGAAAGTCAAATATTACACAGCAGGTGTGCTGTTAGGCCCTTTTTTTGTTTGTTTCTTCACATGGAAGACAAAAATTGTTCCATTAGAGCCAAGGACACGACGCACAGCTCCACCACTGTCCCCGACGGCCTTGTGTGTATCGCAGAAAAACGTGGGAAGGATGTCAGTATATGTAAACACAAAGCTTCCCAAACAGCAACAGAAAAGGACAAAAACCGAGTGGAGATGACCTCACCTATTCATGCCCGTCAAACAAAAGCTTCCTTTACAGGGAAAGAATGAGCGGGAATGACAGTTTATTACAGAGCTGAAGAGGTTGCCAGTATACATACAGGCACAAAAAAATAAAATAAAATAAAGTAAGATAAGGAACTATTTGCGGAACCGCAGAAACTTCACAGGAAAAACAATATATATATATATTTTTTGGAACTTTTTAAGCTTGACAACAGGCTGTTTCTAAGGACAAAGTGTCAGAAGCATTTAAGATGTGACCTTTTTTCCCCCTGCACATTCCATTGCCATTATGCTACATTGTTGCTGAATAAAAGGCTGTATTATGTTCTGCCCCCTCCTCCCCCAGTAAAAGGCCAGAAGTGGACCCAGTTTTTATCTGCTGAACGAATCAATCAGGATTATGTCAGCTGAAAAGAATCACAGACAGCAGTCGCCAGGCCCCACGTCTCTGTTTCTGAGTGTATGTCACTGTGTACAGTATATCCCCTCTCTGCGTGTGAAAGGACGAGATGTCCACATCACAGGACGGCACTTGTTGGCTTAGAAGATGCCCGACTCGGTGACAGAGGCGTCGTTTGGGACTCTGAAAAGCCGAAGGATTTTCCTTTAAATGTTTATACATTTACTCCCTCCCAGCTCACCCCTCCTCCCCTTTCTCCGTCCTCTATGGGAGGATTGGAAAAGCACTAATTATCATTTCAGCAGAAATGATTAGAAGATCAAACGGGGATCGAATGCCATTTCCTTCCATTAATGCAGGGGGTTTAGAGTGCCTGTCACAGCCTGGCTTGTCCTGTGGCCTGTGGAGAGCAAGAGAAGAGAGGAGGGGGGATGGAGAGAGGGACAAGGATTCAAGGAAAATAGAGAATGGGACAAAGTTTGGCAACAGAAAGAATGAAAGAAAAAAGGGTCAAAGAAGAAAAAGACACAATATATCTCATTCTGGTTTAATTTAACAATAATATATTTTTCTTTTGGTAAAGACTATGGCACCAGTACAGTGTTCTCTCTAAGTTCCTGTTTTGATCTGGACCATTGATCAATTATTACAACAACCACTCCAATAGTTTTGAGCTCAATAGTTTTTAGGTTTTTTTTATTACTGTGTGTTTTGTCCATCAGTGTAGAATCATTGTCTGAGTGTCAAGATGAGGCCCAACAGATTTACTTTCACAAGTGGAATATTACGGTTTTCTCCATGATGCTCCACTTGAGATATGTGTGTGTATATATATATATATATATATATATATATATATATATATATATATATATATATATATATATATATATATATATATATATATATATATATATATACACATATGAAAAAAAATTATGTGAAACTGCTTTGGGTTTATTTCAAATGTAATAGACACAGAAATGGAAAAGATAGGAGAAAAGAAGAATGGTTGGGAAAAGGTTTAAAGAGGAAGAAGGAGACAGGCGTAGAGGAGAGAATTTAACCAACAGCCTAGAAGTCTGCCTCTACACCTGCAGAAAGAGAAAAAAACTAAATGAAAAGCTCACGGTTCAAACTGCTTAAGCAGTTAAGATCTGAATCCAGCATTATTTTAGCACCTCGGACCTTGGAATGGGTTCTGTTGGCTCATGGGTTGACTGGAAGCAGCGTAATGCATGACCACAAGTGGGCTCAGGCTTCTGGGAGTCAGAGGACAGCGGAGAGGCTCTAGCACTAAGTTATGTCCTTGACCAGCTTTTCCCCTCATCACTGTCTCTGGTTTGCTTTCGTACCCAATCCCATCCATATTAACTTTCTAGCTATTGAATTTCGTCCTTTGCATTCTTAGCCAGAGTGGCCTAGCTGTTAGTCGCTGGCTGGTGCCTTGCAGCAAGGAGGTACTGAGTTAGAATCCTGCATGTGTAGGTTACTACTCCCACAGCTCAGAAACAGGCATGTTGAGGTTAATTTACCACTCTAATTTGCACTCAGTTGTGTGTGTGTGTGTGTGTGTGTGGTTATAGTTCTCTGTTGCTCTGTGATAGACGAGTGCTCTGACCAGGGCGTACCCCGCCTCCCCAGCAATCCTGCATGGATTATTAGGCAGCTGTAAGAGATGGATGCCTTGGTCAGTGATTGTAGATTTAATTCAAGAAATTGTCATCTTTACTATGTTATCCACATTTTTGACAAAAGAAAAAAAAAAAAAAACACCAAGGAAATAAACAAACCGGTACCTCACCAGGCTCTGTCTCAATCACAGGATCAAGGAGATTTGAGGTAAATATCTGAAAGATTAGAGCAGAGAAAGTGAAGCACGGTGGAAGAAGTGAGCGAGGATGAGCTTGTGATTGTCTCTGCACGTCAGATGAGAAAAATGTCAAAGAGAATGTGAGAGATGACCTCTGCGTTCATCACCCATTAATGACCCTGCAGCTCTCAGCTTCATTTTCGCTCTCATGCAAAACATAAAAAAAACATTTCCTCCTGTCTCCAATAGTCATTTCCCCCCGCATTGTATTTATGTATTGAAAAAAAAAAAGGTAATAGATCAAGCACATTCCATTATTCTCTTATAAGATCATTAGCAAATATAATTAGATATGAAAGAAAGTAATTTGGAGAGAAGAGGAGAGAAAAGCGCTATCAGGCAGAGAAGACAGATTGTAGCATCAGAGTGTTTGGGCTTAAATTGCTCAGCAGAGGTATTATCAAGCCGGCAATCTTTTAGCCTCAGAAATAGTTTTGGAGACAGACAGCAAAAGATAGAAAGAGGCCACTAACATTGACTTCATTGTATTTCCCCCCAACTGCAATCATTCTTTTTTTATATATATTTTACCGTCTTTTCCAGTTTCTCTCTCTCTCTCTTTTGCTCTGAATCAAATCATCCTGTCATAGGTATCACCTCGCACTAGACCCCGTGAGTTTGCAGCACAACAAAAAGCGAGTTTATAAAAAGAAAACAAGTTGACACAGAGTCATCACAGACAAGAAAAAAAAGCAGGAAAAAACAAAAAAAGCAAATTATCACAGGCAGCAGAAAACAGCTAACCTTCTCTGCTCACTTCTCGTGTGTATTGATTCGGCTTTTGTATTATTTTGGCAACTTTAAAGAGCAGGCATAACACACAAATTGCGGCGTGCCTTGAAGCGGCTTCTTGAGGAACCTTCTCTTTGCAGATCTCGTCGTCTCTCTTTCTGCACGTGGCACCTCGCGCCACACACACTCCTCACCGGCGCGCGGGAGTTTTCCTCACTCTTTCTTGCACCTTAACACCGCACTGTGTTTGTCTAATAAGGATCTGAGCTGAAAGCAGACTGAGAGCACAATAATCCTGCTGCGTTTTACCACAAATTTTCTTTTTTTTTTTTCTTCCTCACCTCTTCTCCTTTAGTAATGCTTTAAGGGATTGAGGGGGGTGGGATGGGTGAAAGAGGAGGGGTGGGCTGGCGGTATGGATGTGGATTTTTCTAGTCTTTTGTGCGAATCACAGGGAATGGTAACTATAAACATCCTGTATTCATTAAAACCATCTAAAAATACAATTTTGGGAAGGGGGGAGCGGGGGGGTGGCAAGGGGTGCGCTCACTTCCTCGCCGCTCCTCCTCAGTGTATACAAGCAGCCTGTGTTATGCCTAGTGCTGCTCATATTTACATATTTATAAATGCTGGGCTGTACAATGAGCCGGGGCTTTGCCAAGAACAACAGTTTTTTGCGAATGTCGAGCCCAGATGCCTGTGAGAAGGAACAAAGCAGCCATGAGCAACTCCAGCGGCATGGACAGAGTTCACACAGGTCTTTCATGGCTTTCTAACACCTCATGTCCAGATGAGGCAACACTTGATATATTCTGTCATTTTTCTGTTCAGTCTGATATTTCGACTGATACCGTTGTGTGAATTTAAACAATTCATTTTGTTTAAATGAACATAAGGCCAAAACTGAACTTTTTAAGTCCACACATGAGGCGATGCAATACACAGACAAAATCTTACCAGGAATTTTTGGTCTAGTTTCTAGCTCAGATATTTTTGTATGCTTAAAATAAAACAAAACAAATTTAAAAGGAACATCTCAGCAAGATAAATACACTCAGGAATGTATTATTCTTTAAATAATTATTTAAGTCAGTAATTCTTGAACATGGTTTAAAAAAAAAAGTTTATTTAAAAAAAAAAAAATAGTTCCACTGGCATATTTTTCACTTAATTTTTTTAAAAAATGTCTTGGTATATGTGGGGGAAAAATCTGCCATTGGAACTATTACATTTTTATCTATATTCAAGAATCATTGACTTAAAAAATCATATTTATTTTGCTAAAAAGATACTTCTATATTGGCTTTGCTTTTTTTAAGTGTACTCAAATATTTGATCTAGAAAAGAGACAAAAATACTTGTTATGATTTTGTTGTATTGCAGTGTGATTAGAGTTGATGTGTAACTGAAAATGTTCAGAGATTTGTTTTAGATATTTGGAAAAGGTGGAAACCAAGGAAGCCAGCAAACGACATGAAGCTGGAGAGAAGTTAGAAACAGTTTATTACCAACCATGTAGGGATCACAGTAAACCCAACCGCCCCAACTCCTCAACCACCGTTCATCCTGTGTTTTCACATAGGAAAAGCATTGAAACACACTGAAGGACTGCTGAATGCTACTAATGTTAGCATTTCTCTTATTGCCATCATATTTGCAGTATTTGTGTGTATCAGGGTTTATGATATTTAGGGGTCAGACACAGGCTGAAATGATTAATCAAATTAATTGTGTTCAACTAATTTAATAATTGATTATTTGTTATAAAGACTCAAAAAAAAGAAATTTTGGTGAATAGCAAATTACCTTTTGCTTTTCTTTCAGCAAAACGACAACTATTTAGCATTTAACATAGATACATATAAAAAGCGAATGCTAGAGGAAGGCTATGCTTTTAGGCAATAAAATGTTCAATTTCTAAAATACATTATTTGTTTATTTGCATATATTCTTAATATTGTATACAAATGATTAAGTCGTTAAATGAAAAATCTGCTGAATGTGCCATTGTTTGTGTTATTATTTCTGAATTTTTTATCGGGGGGGGAATAGTTAGTTGTAGCCCTGGTGTGGATGTCTCTAGCTGCCTTTACTTATTTATTTTGGAGTTGTGTTTAAATTTGGATTTTTTTAATTTCTTTTAATTTTTTTTAGTCATCCACTGAAAACCAAATAAATCAACAAACTGGATTTAATCTCACTGTCTCCACACCTGCAAACTCCACACAGTTTGCTGATGTGGAGTCAGAGCAGATGTGGAACATAAAGCACAATTTCATTCAATCTAGATTGATAAAATATAATGAGAGTTTTAGATACTCAGGTTAAATAAAAATATAATAGCTACTGTTGGAACCTGAACATGAATCAGACGTATGTCCTGGCTCCAACATCATCAAACACTGAATGTTGTTTGTTTTTTGTTGTTGTTTTTTTTTATGCACATAGCTGCAGTTGATGCCACATTATCCTTTGAGACTACGTTTCTTCCGCTCACACTTCCACACATATCTCCACCACCTTATTCCCATGCGGTCTCTCACGCAGGCTCAGAGTGAAGTGGTACACCATTGTTCCTTCCTCCATCCCATTTATCCATTCTGTTGAGCATGACACATGTATTAACAGTGGATGGATCCTGGAGCTGGGTGTCCTCACACCATATGTTTTGCTTTCCCAGGTCCTCTCCCACAAAATCCCCACACCCTCTCTCCTGCCATCTGCCATCTCACACAATGCCACATGAGGGCGCCCTGCTCCTTTATGTCATTACATAGGAATGTGGCATGTGCTGTAAATTATTTCCAGTGACAAGTATGTTTATCTGAATCACGCTGCCATCTTATAACCATCATGTATGCACACTGCATCTTCACTCCCCCCCCACCCCCCCAGGGTGCTTTGATGAAAACAAAGAGATAAGCCTTGCATTCATGTGATAAATGAATGCCAGGCAGGTTTTCTGTGTCTGTTAGGTGCATCTGCCGTCTACCCGAATGGGAAATTAAAAACTGTGATGGTGGGGGGGAAGTTATGCTAAACCTATAAAGTTGGCCAGGAAATCTCTTACCCCTCCTTCGCAGCGGCAGTTGTTTGGGGAGAAGGAGCACCATGCTTAAATAATAACATTCCAGGTGGCTTAGTTAATGAACAGTGAAAATCAAATATGGGGCCCTAATCTGGAGCTCGTTACAGGAAGTTTCTTTACAGGGAAGTCACAGGCAGGAAGTGCCCTTGGGGAGAAGCAAAATACTTTTTGAAGATTCAGGGGGGGGGGGGGGGCTTTGTTTTTGCCCAAGCTTTGAAAGATTTTGCACATAAAAAAATAAATAAATAAAAAATTAAATAAAAAAATTAAAAAGAAACAATCTCATGGCAAAATTTGGCAATGTAAATGAAAGGCTTTTAAAAGAGCAACATTAGCTTCTCACTGAGGTGCAACTTTCAATTTTGCAATGCCGAGACTAAACAACCTTTAAAGGAGACGTGTGTTAAATGAACAACATGGAAAGCTGCCGGAAGCTTCCAGTGACTCATTTACTGTCTTAGTTTGCCATCTTGTGGCCGTAGCTGTGTATAACATCATGTTAGTCCAGAAATAAATAGTGAGTGCAAAATGAATTTGAAAAAAAATAAATAAATTCTAGTCATAGGCTATATACCACTTATTCTACAAATATTAATTACATCAAAAGAAAACTTTTTTTTAGTGTTATTTTTTAATCAACCGAGCAATTTGAAGGGCATAAGCAGAGTCTTATGAGACGTACAGGGGAGGGAAGTTAGTGCATGTTGGAGCCATTTCCTCAATGAACAGACGGCCGCAGAGTTATTACTCAGCATTGAGTCTCAGAGATGTTTTATCTTGTTATTAACTCCGTTCATTCTGATACCCATATCTGTACTGGTGTGTGTGTGTGAGAGAGAGAGAGAGAGACAGAGGGAGAGAGAGGAAGAGAGAGAGAGGAAGAGAGAGAGAGGAAGAGAGTGCGGTTCAAATAAACTCGTGTTTTAATTTGATTTTGTCAGATTCATAACGCCAGTTTTAAAAGAGCATGACATGCAAATGTTCTTGGTGATGTTTTATTGCAAAATAATTTCCAAATAAGTTGCTGAGGGAATGAAAATGCAGACGTGTGTATGTGTGTGTGTGTGTGTGTGTGTGTGTGTGTGTGTGTGTAGGAGGGGTGAGGGGAAGGTTGTCAGTGCTTCTGGACGCAATAACAGTTATCTGTTTCCAGCTGTTTTACAATACTTCATTTTTATTTTTAGTTCTTTTTTTAATTGAATCACTCTGCTCACTTTTCACACACTGTCACGCTGCTTGTCACGCTTATTGAGTTAAGTGAGTTGCTTGTAACTCGTATGAAACTACTACCCCAGGTGTCATAACTATAATGCATTTCCAGCTTCTGTTTTGAAGACATTTTATTTATCTTCAAATAAGGAAGTCACTTTGTACACTACTATGAGTGAGACAGAAAAACACTGTTTGCAATTAGCAGTGGATTTATTCAATAGATGCTGCAGTTTATTAAAGCTGTGATCTTGCTTTAATAAACTGTAGTGATTGTTACAGAGTGTCAGAATATGTGTGAGGTAGAAAAATGATAAAACAGCAGATAATGATAATGACAGCAGCACCACCAGAACCCACAGGACCAGAGAGAACAGAGACACCTGATCTGATCTGACCTGATTGACGATGTTCAACAGGCCTGATAGATTCTAACATTAAGGAATTCACCAAAACAACCAAATAGAGAGGAAATCCTGGACATACTTTCACATTGCCATGGTGAGTGCTAAGTCACTCACCATGGCTGACCAGTGATATGAGTTGAGATAATCAACTCATATAATCTAAATCTGAAAGAAGCCCATTCCTCCAAAAGACAGACCACATTCCAGATTCCCGAGTTACAAACTGATTCATCACCTGTTCTATGTAAACCTGAACCTGCTGCTTCGACTTAACACAGTCCCTCCACTTGAGATCACGTAATCTTTCCCATTCCTGTTCCAGATGTACTAACTTAATGACAACTAAACTATTTTCATATCAATCACTAGTTTGCATGTGGGCCAATCTATTTTGAACTTTCCTTTGATCATTAACTGATTATGTAACTTAGAAGACACGGACTAAACTATTTTAAAGCAGGTCATTTTACTGAGATTTGAACTTCTTCACAGATTTTTGTGTGGAGAAAAATGAAACCTCAAAGAAAGGCACTGATACATCATTAATAGTTTACTACTTTTGCAGATTATCCAACAAAACTTGTTACTTTTCCAAGGAAAATACAGCAGACATCTACATTTTAAAACGCTAAGATAAAATAAAAACATCTTCTCACTACAGTTGTGCCAGACAGAAAAAAACTCAGAACACAAAGACATTATTAAAGGTTTTGTTGTTTTTTTATATTATTACCATCCTTGTAATAGATCCTTCTCAAACTGTATTCATTAGACAATCTCAATGTGGACATTGAGATTAGTTGGCACTGGTGGCTCGAACAAGTAGTCTTTTCAAAACTATGTTATGAACCTTTAAACCAGTGGTGTCCAAAGTGGGCCCTTGAGGGCCGGCATCCTGCATGCTTTAGTTATCTCCCTGGTTTAACACACCTGGATCAAATGATGGCTCATTGGAAGGTCTAAGAAGAACACTGACATGCTCCATAGAGGTTGTTACTACCATCAGAGAGAAACATGCAGGATGCCAGCCCTCCAGGACCCACTTTGGGCACCACTGCTTTAAACTATCATTATCAGTTCTGCTTTGTGCAGTTATTTACAGAGAAGTTGATTATTTATTCAGTAAACAGAGATAGGAAGCAGTGCACCAACAGAAAATTGATGGTGTTTCTGCTCACAGGTTTGTTTGATACAGGAAGGTTATTGGTGCTGCACTACCTCCAACCTTCACTTCCTGTGTCAGTAATCATAAGCTTCTGTGTAAATAATCACGCAGTTCCAATGAGACAATGGTTCAAAGATTCCTAAACATGTGTTTAGATGAACAACTTTGATGTTTTTGAGAGCAGAGTTGTTATGGGACGGTGAACTTCCCCTTTAATCTTGGTCCAGTTTCAATTTTCAGTGTCAACTGTTGTTGATTAGTAGTCTACAGATTAATCTTCAGCAGGTGACATTTAAAACTCATGTTTAAAACTTTACGTTGACTGCGAAAGCTGACATTCAGAAATGTAACCACAAGATTCAATGCTGAAGAGTTTGAGTGTGTTAGTGTTCACATGCTCACAGTGCTAATCTGCCTCTTGTTCTCTCATTGGCTGCAGCACATCTGTGGCTAGGAGAGGAGGACCAGCCCATGACCCATGACCCCGCGTTGACCCTCGAGCCCAACCAGCTTAACAACGATCTTAGCCACCCTAACAACCATAACCTGGGTGAGCCTAAGGGGCTGGACGCCCATGTTGGAAACAAAGACTAACAACTTCCACCAGAGCAAGGCTCAGCGACGACCACAATGATGACAATGAAGGTGATGATGAGGTGAAGGAGGATGAAGGTTAAATGAAGGAAAACACTATAACAGAGACTTTATTTAAGATGATTTAAAAAAAAAAAAACTACCGTCAGAGGGAATGGAAAGAGAGAACTGTTCAATGGGACTTCTAAGACGGTGTTTGAATTTGCGAGTTGGACCTAATGACTTTTGCAAGCATCCTCGCACACTTATCAAGATGATGGCAACCTTCCTTTGTGTTTCCTGTGGTCTGAATGCATCTTGTCTTTGTTGTCCTATACGCATTGCTTCTGTTTTCCTTCAGGTCTTCTTTCTTTTCTTTGGATGAAACTACCTGTCTGAAGATGACTTCCTGTAAACTAGCCCTGACATTACCGACACATTCCTGGAGCTAGAAAAAATCTTTTGTAACTAGGACTGAAGTATTAAAAACTTAATGAAATCTGTTTCCTTTTCCTGTAAAGTGAAGATTATCCTGTTGTACTTGGTAGAATGTATTCTACTGCTGAATAGAAACTAAACTTTAGCAGACTGTTGACTGAGACCAAGCACATTCCTGTCAAACTAGCACCTCGCGCCTCTCCTTTCAGCTGCCATGACTCCCTGTTTATGTCTCACATCATTCACGCTGAACATGGCTAACTACAGACATGGTCCTTTTTTTCAACATGGTTCTGAAGGTATGACTGGTTGGCTTTTGATGATGGCGGTGTTAGTAAGGATTGCGAAGATGGAACGGTCAAACTGCTATAAATTCAACACCCTCCATAACCAGGCCTTCATCCCACTACAGAACCTGTTCTTTTCAATTGTTTTCTTTATTTTTTTCAATGCAGCTCTGGTGCTTGATGTAAATAGAAAGATATTCAGCAGCGCGACAAAGTCGACATTTAAAATGTTTGCCATGAGGGAAAGTAGAGGAGTGTCGATAGTTTATTGGCCGTAGAATCACACGGCCGCCGTTCTTCTCAAGTTTGAAACGGAAGAATTAAAAAAAAAGAATCAAAAAAACGAAAAGAGCAAGAACAGTTTTCTTTCTTTGAACCCCTACATCCCTTTTGCTTCATCTCTCATATCTAACCTGGAGGACTGTAGTGTTGCAGATGTTTGTATAATACTGCCACCAATCATTGTTGCACAGTGTTACTGACTACTGAAAATGGTTTGATGTATTTACTTTAAGATGAGAAAAAAATAGCATAAAACTGGAAAAAGACAATGTGTATAGCCTTAGATTACAAGTCATCTGTTATTGCTACTTCAAAGCTATGTAACTGTGCTAGACTGTAGGATGTAGGGTTGACTTTATTTTGAACTTTTATATGTACTGTACATTAATGCCTTGTCCATTTACTGATCAAAAAAGAGAGAAAAAAATGAGAAAAAAGAGGAAAAAGATGACAATCGTCTCCTGTGCCCCCATATATACAGATCCATAATGCATAGAGGGACTTATCCTTTCTGATTTCTTTCATTTGTTTGGATTCTCAGAAGTATTTTGCACTGTGATAGTATTATAAATCCAACCTATACAGTACAAAACTAGCTAATTAACTAAAATGAGCGTGTGTTTGTGTGTCCCTTGGCATTGTGAAATGTTTGTCATTTTTTTGTGAACCCAGAGGTAAAAAAAAAAAACTCAGAGAAAAAATAGTCTAATGCGGTATGTATAGTCCAAATATAATACTTTTTTTTTTTTTAGTTTGATCAACATCTATACTGTATGTGACTTTTAAAAATTGTTCCTCAGATTTTTTTTTTTTTTTTTGTATGCTAATCCCTTTCTGACCTACAGCATAGACCTGTTACTGCTTTCTCCTGGGTGACTTTCTGAACTTGGATACCAGCCTGAGAAGATTTTTGCCCTGCCAATGTTTTCTTTGCAGCTACATTGAAATGATTTCTGCAGACCACAATAAACCATACTTTCAATTTTATAGAAGAGGATATTCTAAATCTAAATAATAACAAAGGTGAGACATTGAAAAGTGAGAAGCTATCCTTTTTGGGGTTTGGAAGTGGGGTCAAAGCAAACCAGTTGGATGATGAAATCACTGACCAACAGTTTTGACTTTTGATCTTATCTCTGTTATCTGAGTAAAGATGAGAGATTCACAGTGAGAGTGGAGCTTGGGCTCTCTCCTTCTCTGAACCAGCTAAAACGATCATTCCATTCCACATATGATGTACAAATCCTGTCTTGTGAGCTGAACACTCTATGTTTTGCTGTATCCTTATGGCAGATGCTTTGTTTTGTAACTACTGAACTGTACTTATAATAAAAATAAAATGTATTCAAACTAAAAAAAAGTGTCAGACTGGTAGACTGACTGGTATTTTTGATTTAGCCTATAGATGCTGTATCAGAGACATTCTTTTTCTTTGCATCTCCAGAGGTTCCACAGTCGTCTCCAGAGCAGAACCAGCCTTCTTTATCAGGCTGTTGAGCCTTTTTAGGTCCCTCGCTCTGATGCTGCTGGCCCAACAGAAGACGGCAGAAGAGATGAAACTCTCAACAACAGACTGATAGAAGATCTGCAGCATCTTGCTGCAAACCTTGAAGGATCTCAGTTTTCTCCAGAAGTCCAGTCTGCTCTGTCCCTTCTTATAGATGGTTTCATTGTTGCATCTAAAGTCTAGTCTGTTTGTCCAGATGAACACTGAGGTATTTATATTCTCAACAACCTTCACTTCTTATCCCATGATGGGAATAGGGTTTGATCTAACCATATTCCTCCTGAAATCTACAATAACCTCCTTTGTTTTGTTAACATTCAAGATGAGATGAGTGTTTCCACACTATGACACAAAACAGTCCACCAGATCTCTGCCCTCAGCCTCTTGTCCATCTCTTCCATCTCTGATACACCCAACAACTACAGAGTGATATGAGTGTTTCTGTAGACGACAGAAGTCAGACTTGTGCTGGAAGTTAGAAGTGAAAATGAATGGTGAGAGTTCAGTGCCCTGTGGAGCTCCTGTGTTGCTGATCACCTGGTTAGACACACAGTCCTTCAGTCTCATAAACTGTGTGAATCGAGTATACCATTAAGTAAATTTGCTGATTTTGCATCAAAGCTTCTGCTACAGTTTCACTTCATAAACTGTGTGTTTGATTTGCAACTGGTAATTTCTGTCCAGAAACCTGAGGTGTAATGTGAGCAGTACACATTAAACCTCTATGTAATGTGGATAATAATTAAAAAGCAAAACTTTGTACTGTTTCTCACACCCACTGGCTTTTATTTCAATGTTCAAAACATCAATGAGAATATCAAGATGACAGCAGTATGACTGAATCCCGCTAGGTGTCACTGTGTCCTACATATTAAACCTTCAGGCTGGTTTTTACTCTGTATGTAAAGCAGCAATCAGAAAATACAAATTTTTTTGGCGGGGGTTGGGGGGAGTTGGGTTCCACTCTATTTCCATTATATAATAATAATAATAATAATAATACTAATAATAATAATAATAATAATAATAATTATTATTATTATTATTATTATTATTATTATTATTATTAGTATTATTATTATTATTATTATTATTATTGTAATTATAATCATGACACCCTGCTGTTTAGCCAGGTGGTCCAGATGTGTGCCATTCAACAGGACAGAGCTATGGGATGGTGTCTGGGTCCACCTGTTTTGTCTGTAACCTGAGCTGCAGCATCTAAATGTAATCTGTTCTCATGTTTCTGTGACCTCCTGACCCCAAACATTGCTGGACTCCTGTGAAGCTCTGCAGGTCAAAGCCTAACTAATTATAAAACAGATCACCTGCAAAGCGCCAGATGTTTGTAAGTGAGCATGTGGGATTGTTTCCAGTAAGGCTCACATCTGGAGAAAGTAACTCCGTGACCAGTTTACATATACATGCATGCTAATCCATGGGGGGGGGGAAAAAAAAAAAAAAAAAAAAAAACACATGTGCGTGTGTGTGTGTGTGTGTGTGTGTGTGTGTGTGTGTGTGTGTGTGTGTGTGTGTGTGTGTGTGTGTGTAGGTGTGTGTGCATGTGTGTTTTGGATGGTTGTCTTAATCCACTTTTGCTAAGTCACATAACTGTTGAAGCAGTCACTTTCAGCAAGCAGAGCTGAACTGTCCTTCATTAGATTCCTCACTTGTCTAATATTTATTCTATCTTTTATTTCTACCTCTCCTTTTTCTTCTTCCCCTTCTTATTCTTCTTCTCTCCAGACATACTTGTGCATGCATGGTGCATGTTGCACCATTGTCTGCTGGCGTTGGATTGGTCACTGGGCAGATGGTGACCTGCAGATGAACCCGTCTTCCAGCTTTCTGCCTCTAATTTCCTCATCCTTGTTTTGCATCGGGAAACCTTGAGTGCAGCCTTTCCATTGCGACCACTAGAGGGCACAGTAGACCAGCTGTTTGGGCCCAGGCAGCCGTGCTATTTTTCAGCATAAGCTTGTCGCACTGCAGAAACACACACTCTTAATGTGCACAGCAAAAACTGAAAATTACACAGGCCTGTTTAACTTAACATCTGAACTTGAAGGCTTCAAACATATCTTAAGTACCACCACAATAAGATGACACCAACCTGTTTCATCTGTGGGCGAGGCTGCCCTGTAGGCATGGATATAATTGTTTGAAGAATGCCAATTACAAGGGAATTCGAAAAGGTTCTTTTTTTCTTTCTTCTACACATTGTGCAGACTGAATATTACTCTTTCTTTGTATATAGTTTTTTTTTTTGTTTTTGTTTTTTTGTTTTTACATACTGGGATCTTAGCTATTGAATCTTTTCATCCTACTAATTCTCAAAGTAAAAGATTTCCTTAGATGTTGTCTTACAGACTGTTCCTGGTTGGTCAGTCTTTATTTTTATTTACACCAGTCAGAATAATTTGTTCCAAAATGAAGATGATTAAAATCAAACTGCAGCTTCTGAATACAGTGCACAAGGATTGTTTCTTTGTGATGAAAAACAGAATGAACAGAAGCTGATTGTGTAATAATTAGATCAGCTGCTTCCATCCAAATATCTGTTATCCAAATCCACTTATTCTTGTTTGGATGCAGTCTTTAACCTCTCAAATATTAATATTATTATTATTTTTATTTTTTACTTTTTTATTTTTCAAAAAGATTCAACTCCTTTCAGGACTTGAAGAGGTCTAACTTGTATATATTTTGCTTGAAAAAAAATATCATATAACTACCCAATAAACTCAAACTGCAGTTTGAGAGTGGATATTAAGTAGAGGCTAGTGTACAGAGCAAATAAATGCTAATGTCGCAGCTTGTCCCCTCATTCTCAAGTGTCTTTTTGTTTACTGCTGATTATTTGTGCTCATGTTTGTGGGTGGGTTTGTGTCTGTGTGCAGGTCAGCATGTGCTGAGAAGTTTGTGTGTGTGTGTGTGTGTGAGTGTACACACAATGCTGAGTACGTGTTATATTCAGGGCTGGTGTGCTATGACCTCCCCTCTTCCTCTCCCTCCTCAGCTCTTATGAATCGATGATCATGTGGTGTAAGGGAGATGAATGGCCCCCAGCTCCATCTTGTCTCCTCTAATTGTAAAATATTAGTTACATTAGACTCTAGCTTGTGATTAATGGAACTTATTTGGAAGGTGGAGTCTCTCACAACCCCCCCCTCCCCCCACTGCACCCCCATACTTCTCTCTCTCTGCTGGTTTATCAGCAGCAATCTCCAAAGTCTCTTCCGAAAAGAATAGAGTGATTTCACTGGCAGTGGACAGACAGGCTTCCTTCTCTCGGAAAAGTGGAGATGAAAAGAAAAGAAAAATCAGGAAAGAGGGAAGAGAAGGAAGACAAAAAGGTAAAGAAATGATAGAAGGGGATGAAAAAGAAAGGAGAGATTAAGAAGGGGGCCATTCACAGGCTATCAGGAGAGCTTTCAGAAACGTTTTAGCTGCTGCTTGTTTGTAAAAGGATTTAAACCTTGTGGTAGATAAGGCTGTATGTGGGATCTTAGCTGAAAAAAGGCTAAACATGATCATGTTTTAAGCATGTTTGCAAGCTGATAACCATGAAAAAGATGTATTTGGGCCTAATGTTGCCATAGATATAAAGCTAAGTTCAGAAAAGTTTGATAAGACTCTGGAGAACTTCTTGTTTCTCAGCAGTCTGTCATCTGCAGTAAGAAGAAAGAGACTCATACTCAACTTATGTTAACTTTTTATGTTAATTAGCATTTGCAAAAGATGTAAAATAATACTTATTAAACATTGTCAGAGTCAAGAAAGATTGAAGAAGTGAGACAGAAGAAGTACTAACCAGCTTCCTTAAACTCCCAAAGCTGCTATTTATACAAACCCTCTGCAGAAGTCTTAATGCCAGTTCCTATAAGTAAATAGGACAAAGACATATCTACCGGCACAGAGTAAAAGTGGGAGTAAAAGTTACACACACCTTTAAAACAGCCCAAAGTAGGAAACTGCAGCTCACACGTTACGCAAGACACTGTATGAGATGCTCCAAATGAGGTTTTCACAAACTAACTTGTTTCTAAACTCAAGATATTTTGAAAGTATTTGAAAGATCTATCACAGAATATATATGTATAAAAAATACTATGAAATTTGTGATTATAATCTGCTAAAGTGTGAATAAGTTCCCTGGTGATCCACCGTGAAAACACTCCAGCAGATTCAAGAGATTCAAACTGGTAACCTTTTGACTGTCTGGCCTGTGTGATCATCAGTATTACTCACTGATAAAATGAGGTTTTCTTTTGTCTTGGCTGTGATGCCAACCTGATGCTCTATTAGAACATCTGCTGGTCTCTCCTGCCAACTAGTAAGATGTTATGTGGAGCAAAAGATGGGACATGAACTTGATGGCTGTAGGCTAGAGAGGTAGCCAGCAGTGACTTGTGCAACACCAAAAACGTGAGACTGTCAAATAAAATGTGGATTATCTATTATACCAGTGTCACATCAACCCTTCCCCATTACTACTGTATATTTGTACACCTTTATATCCAGCACTGCTCACACAGGAAGTGTATTATATTACATCCATGCATTCTTAAATAAAACAGATTCCTCTGGTAAACTTTAGTTTAATCTTTAGATGTGTTCAAGTGGTTCCAATCTAGTTTCTCCATTAGGCACAGAGTGAGAAGCTCAGTCATCCAGGGGGGACTCAGAGCCACTGCTTCTCCATGTCGAGAGGAGCCAGGTGAGGAGGCTCAGGCATCTGGTTAGGACACCTCCTGAACGGCCCTTGGTGTTCCAGGCACGTTCCACCAAGAGGCGATTCAGAGGAAAACCCAGGAGACGTTGGAGGGACGAAGTTTCTCACCATGGGATTCCTCCAGAGGAGATGAACAAGTGGCTTCCTCTCAGATAAACAGAAGAAGATGGATGGATAAGTTTTTAGTTTAGTTTTATTTTGTTGTGACTTTTTGTTTGTCTAATACAGTTAGCTTTAGGTACTTTTTAGTGTGCTTGCTGGTTTTATTAGTTATTATGGTAACACTTTATTTGAAGGGGG
>NW_015114819.1:54342-66029 GCF_001443285.1 Poecilia latipinna
CTGCAGTAAGAAGAAAGAGACTCATACTCAACTTATGTTAACTTTTTATGTTAATTAGCATTTGCAAAAGATGTAAAATAATACTTATTAAACATTGTCAGAGTCAAGAAAGATTGAAGAAGTGAGACAGAAGAAGTACTAACCAGCTTCCTTAAACTCCCAAAGCTGCTATTTATACAAACCCTCTGCAGAAGTCTTAATGCCAGTTCCTATAAGTAAATAGGACAAAGACATATCTACCGGCACAGAGTAAAAGTGGGAGTAAAAGTTACACACACCTTTAAAACAGCCCAAAGTAGGAAACTGCAGCTCACACGTTACGCAAGACACTGTATGAGATGCTCCAAATGAGGTTTTCACAAACTAACTTGTTTCTAAACTCAAGATATTTTGAAAGTATTTGAAAGATCTATCACAGAATATATATGTATAAAAAATACTATGAAATTTGTGATTATAATCTGCTAAAGTGTGAATAAGTTCCCTGGTGATCCACCGTGAAAACACTCCAGCAGATTCAAGAGATTCAAACTGGTAACCTTTTGACTGTCTGGCCTGTGTGATCATCAGTATTACTCACTGATAAAATGAGGTTTTCTTTTGTCTTGGCTGTGATGCCAACCTGATGCTCTATTAGAACATCTGCTGGTCTCTCCTGCCAACTAGTAAGATGTTATGTGGAGCAAAAGATGGGACATGAACTTGATGGCTGTAGGCTAGAGAGGTAGCCAGCAGTGACTTGTGCAACACCAAAAACGTGAGACTGTCAAATAAAATGTGGATTATCTATTATACCAGTGTCACATCAACCCTTCCCCATTACTACTGTATATTTGTACACCTTTATATCCAGCACTGCTCACACAGGAAGTGTATTATATTACATCCATGCATTCTTAAATAAAACAGATTCCTCTGGTAAACTTTAGTTTAATCTTTAGATGTGTTCAAGTGGTTCCAATCTAGTTTCTCCATTAGGCACAGAGTGAGAAGCTCAGTCATCCAGGGGGGACTCAGAGCCACTGCTTCTCCATGTCGAGAGGAGCCAGGTGAGGAGGCTCAGGCATCTGGTTAGGACACCTCCTGAACGGCCCTTGGTGTTCCAGGCACGTTCCACCAAGAGGCGATTCAGAGGAAAACCCAGGAGACGTTGGAGGGACGAAGTTTCTCACCATGGGATTCCTCCAGAGGAGATGAACAAGTGGCTTCCTCTCAGATAAACAGAAGAAGATGGATGGATAAGTTTTTAGTTTAGTTTTATTTTGTTGTGACTTTTTGTTTGTCTAATACAGTTAGCTTTAGGTACTTTTTAGTGTGCTTGCTGGTTTTATTAGTTATTATGGTAACACTTTATTTGAAGGGGGTGAATAAGACTGACATGACTCTGTCATAAACATGACATAACACCTGTCATGAACATAAATAAGCCTTCATGAATATTTATGACTGTTGTCATAAAGCGTCATTCGGTAAATTATGACACTTTTAATACAAAGTTGACATTATTCAAAATGTCTTTGTTATGACAACTTGACATTAACCAATAAATCATTACTGATATAAATTTGTTACAAAAGTATTATTGATTGCACTTTAAAAATTAGGTAACTTTATGTTATTAAAGGTAAAGTTTAAACAGTAAAGGAGGCAAGTTGAGCAGAGGATTAACAAAGATCAGCAGTAGAAAAAGAGGCATAGAATGTAAAGGCAGAATAAAGATGAAGAACAGAGAGAATGCGGGCTGCTATTTTGGGTTCTTATTAACAGGTCCTGCTGGTGCAGCAATTAATAATCTACTTCTGCATTTAACTTGGGACCTGGTCCCTGGTGGAGGCATTTTAGCTGGCTTTGATGCTGAAAGAGCTCCTTTCTCTCCGCCCGCCTCCCCCCACAGTGCCTCTGCTCTTCTTAAGTGCCTCCCATGGTGTTGTTTGCATGTTGGTTTTCTCTAGTTAAGTTGGGAAATCGACCAAATCACTATTCCCCAAATTTCAAGCCAATTTTCAATCGACAACCTGGCTTTCTGTGGGGAAAAGTCTTCAATTCATCTGAGGAAATCTTGAAAAAAAGATATTACATCCCTGCGGGCTGCATGAGGGTTTGAAGTAATGTTTGTTTTTTTTATTATTAATTTGGTGAGTGTCTACTCTAGGAGATCTGCTCATGTTTACAAGTGTTTTAATGGATATTACATTTAAGAATAAAAACAGAACTTTCATGCTCTGTGTAAAACTGTCAGATGGTAATTTGATCTGATTTAATCCGCCCTCAAAAAGACTTTGCTCTACATACATAGTGGCTTAAAGTTGGGGGATGTAACTTTTATAAAAACTAAGTGTAGCCTGGAAAACATTTAGCCTCACAGGACACAATAACTGTGGTCCTGAATGTGCAATATCTCATTTCCAATGAAGACAAATTACACAAACATGTCCTATCTCTTACAAGAAAAAAGTAAGAGACCAATCCTCACAGACTGATTTTAAACATTATAGACTTGTACCAGACTTTTGGCAACCACAGCTGAAGTGTGGCAAGTTTCCAGAATAACAGAAAGTTGAGTTGATTTTGAAATTCTTAACCATAGAATCTGTCGTAAAAAGACTCTAGTATGTGTCTTTTGCTCTTCTCATTCGATGTACAAAGCTCAGACATTGCTGAGCTTTCTTCACCCGACCAGAGGTTTGGAGGTACAGATCGACGTGTCGTTGATTTGTACCTCCAGGAATTTAATGCTGCTGACCTGCAACCATTTCTTTTGTTTTGTTGACCTTCTACATTAGCATCACACCAGTCCACCAGATGTTTCACCTTTTCAATGGTCAGATCATTGTTGTCCCTGAGGAGACCCAATATTCCCAACATTGTCTGCATACTTACTGATTCTTACTGAACCTGGCTTGACAGTCGTGGGTCATCTGGGAGGAAAGCAGTGGGCTCGGTACACAGCCCTGGGGAGCCAGCGCTCAGGGAGATGACCCTTGAGGTATCTTTACCAATCTTCACAGACTGATTTTAAATGTCATAGAGCTTTTTGAAAAGCATGCTGTTCAATCAACAGGCTGGTAACAGTTCAACAAAGTTCTGAATGTAACTTTTGGGTTTAGTCTAAAAATTCACTTTCCCTTGAATCATTTCCACTTTTTCACTTTTGATGATCACACAGGCTGAATGGTCTGGATTAAAAGCTAGAAAATGAGTTGATAAACTTAACTTAGAAAATTATTTTGATACTTAAAAAATAAAATGAGCTGCAATAACTCAAAATGTAAGATTTAAATTGAATAGTCTGTCTTGATAATCATCTGACTGTATACAAAATTCTGGTGTCAGTGGTTTGTACAGATAAATAATTAAATATCATCAGCTTCTCAATAGTATTTTAACTGAGAAGCACTGGGTTTGTGTGATTTTTGATCTTGGACTTTTTACCTTTCTGACTTTCAGATAAAGGGAAGATCAGTTTTTAATACCATGTAGCTTACCATCACATCTATTCATGGACCACAGACATAAACTGTCCCAGCTCTAAGTTACTTCTAGAAAATCTCAAAAGTAATGGCACACACACAGCAGGAACACATGAAGACCAAACACAATGGGCTGGCATTCAACCAACAGCAGCCGTCCTTAAATGCAGCACGATGGCAGATCTGCCATCTGTTACAGTTTCAGACTAACTTTTCTCAAAGGCTTTCCCAGAAGCCTCACTGGTGCTTCAACAATAACAGAGCAAAATATCTGTACTCCAATACTTTTTTGTAACTAATCTCCTTATTTCAAATCCAACACACTGCAAAGACAAGTTTCTGGACATTAGAATATATAGAAGTATATCCCAATGAAATCAATAACATCCAGGATCATTACACTGCTGTGTGACTGTCATGAAACAGAGTATTTGTTTATAAGTAAAGTAGATATAAAATAATATGATTTAAGAGGAGGAGCAGGCCCTGGGGAAGACCCAGGACACGCTGGAGGGACTATGTCTCTCAGCTGGCTTGGGAACGCCTTGGGATTCCCCCGGAGGAGCTGGAACAAGTGGCTGGGGAGAGGGAAGTCTGGACCTCCCTTCTGAAGCTGCTGCCCCCGCAACCCGACCAAGGATGAAGCGGAAGAAAATGGATGGATGGATGGATGGATGGATGGATGGATGGATTATTTAAGAGTAGAATGATGTGAAAAGTGGGTGTGTATGTGTTGCAGGTTAAATACAGGTATGCTATGCTATCAGTGTGATTAGTCCTTTCAGCCACTCCCACACACAGACACACACCTCCACCAACTCTGCCCCCTCCTCCACCTCCTCATCCCCACATCCTCTGATCTCCACACTGAGGGCCTTAGGGGGTTCATTAACAGACTCAAATAATTCCACACTTAATGAAAACATTACCACTGTTTCTCCTCTTTTTTCTTCTCTTCCCCTTGTTTGTTCTCTGTCATATTTTGCATAGAGCTTCCTGGGTCGGCAGCAGAAGCAGTGCTGACAAATTAAGGGAAGCAAAACCATTGCTGGTAAAAGTCCAAAATAACAAAGGAGTATAAAATTCTAAAGCAGCATTTGAGGGATAATGTTACATTATCCCTCAAATGAATGAAAGTTAATGAATGAACTTTACTTGGTGGTTATTTTGCCTGGTCCCCATTCAGACAGAGAGAAATGTGTTGGTACTCATTCAGCTCACTGAAACAAAATGTACACATTAGAATGCACTATGGTTTATTCAGAGATCAAGAATTATTTCCACCATAAATTAATTGCAAAACCTCTTTGGTAAAGAGTTGTTCACCCTGACTAGCAATATTGGGTCATGGAAGTTTGCACTAGTTCGCAAAAGTTTGCGCTATCAGCTGTTTTATTCTCTTATTTTTAAAATTCTGTTACTTGTATTGTGAACTTCATGAATAAGACCTGAATGCAGCCTGCATTATGTGACATCAGCATGTGCCAGTTTGAAGCTTTTAGCCATTTTATCCACAGGATCTGCTCAGTGTAGTACCCCTCTTCCCCCCATCCGACACACCCCCAAGCCCCCGCCCCGAACAGAGGGTTTTATTAAGGACATAAAATACCCGCTTAGCAAATCAGACAGTTGTCAGTGTTTTCTGATGTGCCAAGTGTTAACTATTACTCCACTAGCTGCATGCAGCTGCGGCTCATAGTTATGTGATGCTACAGCAATACAGATTGATGGATTGTGCCTAGGGTTATAATAATTTTGGGATTTTTATAGTAGTTTCATTTCATTGTGACTTCTTATTTCTCTACTTCAGTTGGTTTTCATTAGTTTTTAGTGTGTTTGCTAGTTTTTATTTGTTATTAGTTAAATGTTTAGTTTTTAGTTTGAATTAGTTATAGTAGTAGTTTTAGTCTTCATACTTTGGTTAATTTTTAGGTGAAGAATTCAAAAAGGTCAAAGTATTGATTGTGATTATGTATACATCAATTTGGTAATGATTACTCAACAGAAGATAACATAAAAAAATAATTCAGTTATTGCTAAACAATAACTGAATTTCTCTCCTAACTTTTGCTGTCACCATTTCCCGTAGTGCCACCAGGGGGCGTATGGACTGACGTAAACTGCTTGTGTGGTGAAAAAAAAAAATCAGTTGAAAAGGCTAATAAATGCATTCATAAACATGAAAGAAACAATATTATATCTATAATTCCAGTAAGTTTTAGTTTCATAAACACACAATACCGTTCCAGTTAGTTACAGTTTTTTTTTTTTTTTTTTTTTTTTTTTCTTCTGTTTTTTTTTTTTTTTTTTTTTATTTAAAAATTTTTTTTTAATTTCAGTTTTTTTTATTTCATTCATTTTAGTTAACTATGATTATGATGAGACATAAAGCTATGTTTGTCATGAAATGCATCAACAGTAAAAACTGTGATCTTAGTAATAATTCAACCTACCTTGTAAAGGTTTTCTTTACCCATCAGTCACACTACAGTCCAGTACATTATAATGGATTCAGTCTAGAGCCTCAAATTGCTTCTCAAAAACATTCAGTGGCTTGCAGAAGTATCCATGCTCCTTTAACTTTTCCATATTTGTAACATTACGACAACAAACATAAATGTATTTCATTATACATGATTCAAAAATGTTTTACATCATGTGTACTTTTTGTTCTACTTCACATTTGTAAACTACTCTTTCACATTAAATTCCCCCCAAAAATATGTTCATGTTTGTGGTTGTAATGTGACAAATATAGAAATGTTCAAGGTGTATGAGTACTGTATTTCTAGTCATACTTTGGCTGCCTTTAGTGGTAATGGTATGTTATTCTAGCATGACTATTGGTGGGGTAAATGTGAACAAATTAACTAGGATTTAGAGATAAAAAGATGATGAGGTCAGCCACACAGATTGGAGCCTCGTCAGAAGACTCCCAAAAATGAAGTGCAGCAGTAATTCAGTGTAAGGTTTTGCTGTAAGTGCACATCTGCATTCTTAAGTTCCAAAGTGAAAACTGTCACCGCCTGCAGACATGGAGCAAAGCTGCATGCACAGGTTGCTGAACGTCTGAATTCATGAACTTCTGAGGGAGGTCCTGTGAGCGATTGTGTCTTAAGTTTTTAATCCTAAATTCTTTGTGCTGCTGCTCTGCAGTGGTCAATTTCAAACTCAAGTTCATACAACCATATAAGACTTTCTCTGAAGAACTGCGATTCAGAGCGCAACATCCCTTTTTTCCACCTAAACATCTCCTGGGAGATACAGCTCAGCTTGATGTGTGTTTCTTTTCTTTTTTTTTAAATCCATGCAGACTAAAAGTAAAGAAGCCGGGAGCTTTGGCAGAAAAAAAAAAATACAAGTTGAGTTGTTTGGGGGCATTTTTCACTCGCCCTAAGTATAAAATAGGATGAGATGCTCTGCCTCTCGACTTAACGTAATGTAAGAGAGTGTGAAATTAAACTGCACATGAATAAAAGGGGCCTTCATTGTGTGCCGCTGACTAGCTTATCTGGAAATTCAGACAACTGGAACATCCAAAGCCTCCAAACTTGTAGCAATCCCCTTTGTCTGGCTTTGCAGCAAACAATGTAATATCAAAAAGCCAGTGAGGCTCCAAAGCCTGTGTCAGATTGCCAAACACAAAGTAGCTGCTTCCACCCGCCTCAGTTTGCCTAGCTGCGTCCTCACAAAATACCCTGCAAGTGTGAGTTTACCCTCCAGTGTGTTCGTGTCTATCCTTACTGCTCTGCTGTCTCTACCGCTACATCAAATGTCTAAGCTTCAAATAGTTTCCTTTTAATTTCCAGCCCTTCACCTATTGGTATTCCCAGCACATTTCCAACCCCATATGTTCATTTGATTTAGCGGATCTTAAATTGAATAATAGATGAGAGAAAAAAAGAAAAAAAAGAGCAACAGAAAAGGCAGCAATATTAATATTCTAAATTACTAAAAAGGCCACAAACTCTTTTCTCCCATTCTGCCTCTTAGGCTCCCCTCCCTCCTCCTCCATTTGCCCCTTCCGTCTGTCTGGGAGTGAGTGAGCTAAGTGAAGTGGGTTATGATGACGGTGTAATCGGCATCCCTCAAACAAACGGCTGCTACTATTAAGGGCCATTGTGTTTGCTGCAGTGATGATCAGATTCAATCTAGGGAGAACATTTTGTGCGGGAGCTGGTGCGAGGAGGGGAGATGGAGGAAAAATACTTTCCCTTGTTTCACACTGCTGTTGTGCTCAGACACCAAGATGTATGGTCACTCTTCAGACACGCATCGACTCTGAAGAGCTGCAAAGGAGAAGTCCAGAGAAATTTGTGAAAACTCGCTCCTTGCGCAAAGGGAGGCCTGAGCTACATGTTTGGTAATATTAACAGGATTTGTTTGTTTCAGTAAGGATTGAAACAAACCAGAGCTGCCAGGGTAATATGAAAGGAGAGTCACTTTTCCTCATTTGTTAGTCCAGTGCTTTTATTTTCCTTATGTAGTCTCTAATTCTACAGTTCAATGTTTTGTGTTCATCCAATCCTAAGCAACATAGAAGTTATGGATGGGATTTAAGCTACAGTATGCATGGTGTTGTAGTGGTTGTTTTAATTGTAATAGTTGTATTGATCAAACCATTAGCATTTAGGCTATTAGTGAATGAATAATTTTGGCAAAGTGGAATATTCTGTGTGAACCCAGGATCTATTTTCATGGAGCCAAACAATCAGACAGAAGATGGTTCTCTGCTGGTGTGTACTTAAAGAACAGCATCGAGGTAACCGACATCAGCAACACGTCTCAATGACACCATCTATATCAGGGGTCCCCAAACTACGGCCCGCGGGCCGGATCCGGCCCGCCACGTCATTTGGTCCGGCCCCCTGAACAATGCCGGATCCGGCCCGCCTGCTCATACCAGAGAGCATTCAGTGTTTTTTTTTCATATATTGTATTTTCCGGTTTATATGTGGATTTTTCTTCAACCACCAGGGGGCTTTTGAGCAAATGTGAAACTTACTTTCCCTCAATGGAATATATACTCGTCAGTCACCGTTTCACTCACGGTTTTTTCCATTTGCATTCTGGGTAAAAATCTATCCAAAAGTGTCGCCGTCCCCCCCCCCCCCTCGTCGACAAGAATTTCTTTGTTTTTTTTTACTGCAAAAACTAAGACCACAGAAAGGAACAGCTATGTGGCCCTCGCAGGAAAAAGTTTGGGGACCCCTGATCTATATTCTATGATATCATGCTGTCCAGCTCTGTTTGATATTGTGTTACCATTAAGTCCTGCAACTGACAATTCACTAATTTTGTAACAAATATCATTTGGTTTGAACCCAGAAGATAAGCTGCACCCCAGAAGAGGTTAAGCTTGTTTTATTGACAATATTCAGAATATGCAAGATGGTCAACAGCTGGAATGGCTTTCTGGTCAGACTGTGTGAGGGGACCCAGGTGATGGAGATTAAACAGGAAGTATTTTGCCGTTGGAAATTGGAATGTTTCAAAGTGCTGCATGGAGACTTGACCTTAACTGACTTAAATCCTCAGAGATGTAGCTGATAAGAAAAGACAAATGTCTGGAATTGTTGCACTTGCAGGACTGTAAAGAGGAGAACACTCCGTCCACTGGAAACCAGAGAAGATGACACCATGGAAACTCCAGCAGTAGGATGGTGGGATGGTAAATGGTTACTCAGTAGTGACCAGACCTGTTCTGGTCACTACGTTACTGTTACAGATAGTAACAGTGAGAGTCGATAACAGAGCAAATCTAGAATCCCAGAGGCAATGAGTATGACTATTTTAGCCAAATAATTCTACAAAACAAAACATTGTTTCTCTTTGTTTTTAAACTGAAACAGTTTTATAGTTACTCCACATACAGAGTAAAATGGTTTTGATATTGTCTTTCTTATGACTCCTTTACAGGCTAGAGGCTGTACAACTGTAGCCACTTCTTTTTCAGCGGCTCACAAAAAGGCAACCTGAAGAACCATGTGCTGTGTATGAACAAAATGTCTTCTGATAACAGCCACTACCCTCACCAACGTTTCAAACACTCCCAGCCACGGCACAAAATCTCAGAGAAGAAGTCTGAAGATCCCTTTGGTGATCAAAGCTGATTTAGATCATCAGGAGTAACACTGCCTTTTAGTGAGACCTGATCATTTCCCCAAGAGTGAAACCAGAAGTTGGCAGTAAGGGTTGTGTATAAACTTACTTTCTATGTTGTTATAATCCTGTGACTATACCTATGAAATACTATGTTATGTCTGTCTTTGTGATGAAGAGAATAAGTTAAGTTTCTGCAGAAATTGAACAAAAACCCGACCAACTCCCATCACACACAGAGACACGCACACACACACACACACACACACACACACACACACACACACACACACACACACACAGATGCTGTTACCCATCCCAGGACAAAGAAGTCAAAATGTTTTCTCTCATGCATCCTTTTTTCTCTACTCATCTGGTAGAATGATCTGAAAAACACAACAAATTAGTTAATGATGTCAGCAACAAACTTAACCAGACAATATCCACTTTTTTAGCCCATAAGTACATTTCTGGTGTACTCATGGCCAACTAGAATCAGAATGAATGAGGTAGCATTTATGCTAAACCAATCTAATAATCACTGAACAGTGAATACAAGTGAGAAAAAACATTCTAAAAGTTAATGTTTCTTTACATTGCAAACTACAGACAATGCTCCAAACAGCCAGAAGCTACTGCTGTCTATAGGGGGGTGAGGCGACCTGGAAAAGGCTGGAAACCCCTGGAATATAGCACACCTTCATCTATTGCAGCACAGCTGCTTCTAGCTGCAACCCTTGGTCTAACATTTTCCAAAGAATTAAAAAAAAACAAAAAAACAATCAATGTTTCACCGTTTGGTATCTGTGTACATTTTGAAGCAGACAAGATAAAGTGTAAATCTGTGTTGGCCACATCCTCAGATTTATGTTTATCTGTCGGTGAAGCATCCAAAGCTTATGAACTGACATCAGACACATTGTCTGTCTTCCTTTGGAGCAGCAAACTCTTCCAGTGAACTGGTGGACAAAAGAACCATACGTCTAAACATCACTTCTGAATTTTTTGTTCAGATCACAGCTCTCACTCAAAACAGCAAGGATTATTCATGTCTGTTTATCATTCTTTTAGTGGCAGGACACCAGGACACACTGTCTTTCAAAATTCTCTGTGGTGATTTTCAATTATTCTGTACAAGATAGCTTCGTTTGACAAAGGACATTTGCAAGTAGTATTTGACAGTGTTTTCAGATTCAGTTTTACAAAAAGTGTGAGAAAAGTAAAAGTTCTAATTTGTAGCCCCCAAACTGCTGTTAAAGGAACTCCCACTGGAAAAAAAAATAAAATAAAAAATGAAGAAAATGAAAGTAAATAATGCTCGGATCAAATGGTTTTTGTCAATGTTATATTTGCAGCAAAATGTAGATTTAAAGCAAATGGAACAAGAAAAGAAAATATCTGCAATAAAGGACAAAAAATTAGTGGTGGGTGAGGCAGGGGGAACCAAAGCAGCAGTTGAATTTGAAATGTTGTCCCCAGGATGAATGCTTTTTATTGTTAATGGAGAAATAGAGTGCGTGGCATATTTAATGGGTTTGCTTTTTTATTGTACAGCACTGAATAATTAACTGGGAAGCAGCGTGTCACATAGATTTATCTTTTAATTAAAATAACGTGGTTCACGCATATTTGAGTGGTAGTCCAAATAAATGCAATATCCAAATTTATGTTTTGTTTATCTTCCTGTTAATTATCAGGAGATTGTTCACTGTACAGCCCTTCATATTCCCTCTCTGAATCTGTCGTTTCCTCTCTTCTCTCTGCCTCTTCTCCCAGTAATAACTAGTCAGGTTTTATTAATTTATGGATAATTGTGGCTACATGAATAAGGTGCAAGGCATGAAAAGCGGCTCATTCTTATAAAGTAAGATGAATGTGTCGGGCAGCAGGATTCCTCTAAAAGACAACAGTGAAGGCAAAGGTTTTTTTCCCCCTGCTTATTTCCACAATTGCACTAATTTCCAGTATCTGTTTTCTTATTACAGCTGACATGTGGAAACAACCAGGAAACCCTCAGATGCAGGCTGCAGTCAAAACTGATTCAACTAAAGAAAAAGACATCACACACACACATGCACACAAATCTTATATGGAGTATCAAATTTTAAATTAGAC
>NW_015114819.1:69512-104681 GCF_001443285.1 Poecilia latipinna
CCCTGTCAATCAACGTCAAGTAATCTCTGCTCACTGAGCTAATGGAGGAGAAACAACTTATCATTCCTTGAAAACTGTTTATCCGCCGCCATTGGTGGTGAACCAGCTGTAGAAAAATAGAGAGAGAGGGAGAGGGGCTGAGCATAAGAATGATTGACAGCGCTAATATCCTCCCCCTGGCTCTGATTGGTTGTTTCTGAGTGAGTGGTGTGTTTCTGATTTGACATGATAATTTCAACAATTATATTAAAACATTTTTTTTATATCTAAAAGTTACATACTACAGCTGTAACACTATTTGTAGATGACTTTTCTGTGTTAAAAAAAAAAAAATCAAAACAGAATTTGTTGCTCATATTTATTTGTAAGAGCAGTAAAAAGCAAATATAGTTCATGGTAAAAATCCAACCCAATTCAAACACAGTAACACCACCCTCAGCTGATAAATGTTCTCCAATAAAAAGTCTTTTTTTAAGAGAGCAAAGAAGCACAGTAAGATTTTACAGAAATTCTTTATTCTGGGTATGCATGAGGCGACAGTGGAGAGGACACAGAACCGGATCACAATAAGAATCCATTGGCTGTGAGGCTGAGAGGACAGGAAACAGATCTACAGAACGCAGACATACTGGGCCAAGTGTATAACAGACAGGTAAAAAAAGACAACATGCACCCAGAAATGTTCCTTTTCCCAGAAAATAATTAAATAAGTTCCTGCCTTTATTCCATGTCCATTAGCCAGATCCATGGCACTGGCTTAGAAATGGTCATTATAGCAGACAGAAATAGGTCCATAAATTTGTGGTTAATGAAAGTGTCAATTAGTGCTGTGTTGTGTTAGAAGGGGGGCTGATGGTATCGCCATAGTGAATTAAACATCCTCATAGTCACCAGTGTGCATGATGGACACATAAACACATACATCCACAAACCACAAGAGAACAAATGAAAAACATGACACCCCCAAGATGAAACTATGTTTTAATTCTGCATTTTTATAGTTCTGAAAAATGCTGACTGGTGTAACTTTCATGTGTATGACAAGGGGGGGAAAAAACAACAACTATCACAAACAGGAAATTAAATAAAGCACAAGAATTATATTTGAAAAAAATAATCCATGTATAAATACATAAAACATAGAGACATTAGAGGTGTTCCCCTCGTCCCTCTGTAGTTTCACCCCTAAGTTGTATTGTCTTTGGAACCCCGGGGTTTGACAAGTTGTTTCGATGTTTTATTCACATATTTGGATCATTAATCAAATGGCAGCGTGTTGGGAGGGTAACCAGAGGGGGGTGGATGCAATCCATATAGCATATCTTCTTCAGGGTTTAAGTATGTGTGTGTGTGTGTGTGTGTGTGTGTGTGTGTGTGTGTGTGTGTGTGTGTGTGTGTGTGGATGAGGGAGAAAGCGTGCATGTTGCACGCTCAATCTAAAAGTCCTCTGCAACAGCCACTTCAGGCCCTGAACGCAGTCACAAAAAAAAATGATTACCATTACACTTCCATCCTTCCTACACACTCCCCCTCCTTACACTCAACAGATGAGGGGAAATAAATGTTCACACACACACGCACGCGCACACACACACACACACATGCACATTTGCAAATACATGGATGACTCTGGCGCTTAAAATGACAGAAATAAAAAAGACAGATTCCCACCTAAACGTCAATATGAGGGGGATGTATTAATAGTGCATTTGAAATTCTTAGCAGCGTTCCACCTCATTTCGGAATGTCTGGGCCTTGCACCCTTAAAAGCAAAGAGAAATAAATCACGTTTGTTGCTCCCGCTTAGACCCCTATAAAAATAAATAGATGAATGCTGGTCACCTCAGAACCATTTTTAAAACATCCCCACTGCTGTACTGTATCCATAATTATAATTCTGATTGTCTGTGACCACATTCTCCAGGATCAAAAGTGAAGTGGAATAACAGCAATGCAGGCACGAGGATTTATTTGTCATTTGGAACAGCTAAGGTTGTGCATGACAAACAGATCTATACTATGGAGCGGAAAGTGTTGCTGTTCAGCTCTGATGATCTCTAACCTTTCATGAAACATAACACTTTGTATGGCCTGTATTATTTTAATAATCTCAAGGAAGGCATAGAGGTCATCCACATATCTTGCAATATTAGTGCAATATTAGAAAAAACACACTCACTGTTAAAAATGTTAAACTAATCTTTCACATACCTGATTCTCCCAGGTTGCTTAAAAATGTAGTTGTAACATTTCTTATAGTTCGCTTCACATGTGGGCCTGGACCCTCAGCTATTGAGAAACGATACATTACAGGAGGTGTGGACTCTGTTTAAGTTTGACATTTTTCTCAATAGCTACTGTTTACCCATGACATGTGCAATGCACCAGTTCCATGTTACGAAGCTTACCAGAAATTGCCTACGCTGCAAACAACCATCCTCCACTGCATAGAGAGAAGAGACGATCTGAATGAGGCACGCAATTGGTCATTAAAAAAATGACGTCCCACCATCCTCTTACTACTTCCTGACGTCGTCTGTGTCTCTTCCGCCAAGTCATGTGAACAACGTGCGGTTGTTCACAACTTGCTTAATGGCTGACACTTCTCTGTCTCCTAGGTAGACAAACAACAACTCTTCAGGCATTCTCTGAAACAAATACTGACCTTCATTTGAAAAAGATTTTACTGTAAAATCCTCGGTTTTGCTCCTGAAGGAAATAAAAGAATGGGTGATAACGGAAGATAATTACACCTCTCTCTGATTTCTATTGTTGCTGTCTGTGAGAATAAATGCAGATACAGTTACGAACTGCAACATCAAGCCCCATTTCATCTCTGATGAAAAGAGTAGTAAGCAACATCTGCTGTCAAAGCTGTGATTGACTGCTGCTGCTGCTGCTTTTCTAACAGATGTCTGGAGGTAAAACAAAATAGGATAATCCTTGCACAATCCTTATTCTAAAGAAGAAAAAATGTCATTAGTAAATCAGTATATATATATATATACAACGGAATCAGTATCTTCTGTGCCTAAGTTAACTTCAAAATGAAGAACTTCACCAGAACTTGCAACTGAGGTTCTCTGTTTATACTTAATGGTTTATAATCCTCAAGCTACATGTCATTAAAAAAATTTCCCAAATCTTGATATCTGATGCAATGTTTTTTTTATTTTACTAAATGAAAAAATAAGCATCCCTCCCCACAACTCCTCCAATGATTCCCTTCAGACTAGCCAGCAGCAATTAGCAAACACCAGGTGGAACTGTGCATATGTTGAGCACATTATACACGCTACTTCTCAGTGCAAGGCTGGTAAAAGCATTATCAGTAGGGTTAACAGAGGAGTGTGAATGATTATGGTACAAAGTGCTTTGGAGTCCTCGGACATCATAAAGAGCAGGCCATTTACCATTAATGATGAAACTGATTTAGTTCAGATTGACATTCACCTAATCTCTCTGAGGATGGAAAAATGTCATCGAGGTAGCAATTGGATTTTACCTCATGATTTTACACTGATTTTTCTAGCAGAACAAGACCTGACAATCTGGCGCTGCATTGCGTCAAGCCGAGCCTTCAGTTGGCGTTGCGGTGACACACAGCTGATCACCAGCCTCCCTGACAACTTCATTCACTCAGCACCTGCTTGTTGTCAATCACAAACTGCAGAGAGACAAACGTGTGCGTGTCTCCTCAGGCTATTGATGAAGCCGTCAAGGAGAGGATGAGCCATGTCCATCACTCTCTTTATCTCTCTTTCTGTCCTGTCTTTCTTCTCTTCTCCATCCTCAGGCTTGGTGCCCTTGATTACATTCTCAAAGTAGAATGTAATCAGAGCTCATAAACTTGTAATTCAGGATTGTATTTGCTGTACAGGAAGGTATGTAAGTTCATGCAATGTAATTTCAAGAGCAAAGAAGACATCTGAAATGTAAATTTGTTTTAATAAAGTGGCTTAAATGAAAGTTTAACATTGTTAGGTGTATAATACTTGAAAACACAAGAAGCCCTGAATGTACTGTCTAAACTAAACTAAAACCAGACATGTAAAAGCAATATTATATTTACTAATGGCAATAATACTGTGATGTAGCTCGGACCATGTCAAGTAGTCATTAACTGGAAGAGATTTTGACCTTTTGTCCTGAATATTTCAAAAATTATATTACACAACATATCAGTTGTTAATCATTTGCTATATCAGGACTATTGAATTCAGTCAAACAAACTTGTTTCCTTTAAAAGCTGAATGTGCCACAAACACATGGCTACTACCACAACAACGTTTGAGCTACTTTGCAAAGGTTCTTTGCTCCAGTCTGAGAGTTTCATTTGAATTGTCTCCTGGGTGGTGTGTGCTGAACCTGGGTCGATGGCTCCTGCCTCTTTCAGTGATCCAGCAATGACAGCATTCACCCCCAAATCCCTCCAAGTCTAGATATTTTCTGAAGCTCCCCCAGTGAATGGCCATATCTGTGCCCTTGGAACAGAAGCCTCCGAGGGTGGGCTGTTGGCTGACTGTCAGTTTCCAGAACATCCACCATTCAACTTCCATCCTGCAACCTAGACAGACAGTTACTTCCTTCTGTTTGGATGAAAGAGCGTCTCTTCTTTCACTTTGACACTCATTATATTTCCCCTTGTAACGCTGGCACAAGTGTCCATGCCCTACTATCACTATGGGAGACAGAGACAGGAAGATGACAAATATGTAAAGTGTACTCTACCAGTCAGTGTATGGCTCCACAGAATTTGACCAAGTGACCTCATGAAAACCTGGTAGAGACAAACACCAGTGTTGTTTCCACAGTGGTGTCTGCTGGCAAAGGCATATTGACTCTTTGCACATGAATTCATGCTCTTCAGAAAGACTCATTAGACCTTTGAATGTTTTTAAGTCTTCTCCAGTGTTTGTGAAAACAGAAACAAGGTTAATCTAATCAAAATAAGAAACTAATAACAATGGAAATGGAATCAATAATCAATTCCCCAAGACTGACAGTACACGTAAAAACAACTTAGGAAATGAATGAAGAAACTCAATAAAAAAGAATTAATAAATATGGAGAGACCTTACTAAAACTAAGATGATCTAAATACAAACACAAGAACCAAAACACAAACAGAGGAGGATCATGACACCTTTTACAAGAGATGACATAAAACAGAAGTTTTCTTCGTCTGTGAATGAAGACTGTAAAACTGTGCTTTTGCTTTTCTGCAAGTAAAAGTGAAGAAAATGAAGTCAGAACTTCAACTAAACTGGAACATTACATTAGCAATGGGAGAGCCTGAGTCAGTGTGAAAGGCAGCATAGCAAAGTGTGTTTGTGTTTACATTTTGGTTGTACTGTAAGAGTTTGAGCACGCTTCTTCACTTCCACAACATAGCATGAGAAGCTAAAGCACTCAGCTATCCCTGCCTGCTCAGAGACAGTAGCTAAAACACCAGACTCCTTCACTTCACAAGACAGTGACCGTCTGACGTCACTAACAGACGTCAAACTGCCTGACAGTGTCCTCATTCACAGGACAGTATTGCATGTATGACAGTGTTAGTTTATGAAAGACAGGATGGTGGTGCAGAGACTTTTTGGATGGTTGAACTAAAGGTAGAGCTGTGGGTTGAGAGATGGCTTAGCATTTCTCACAGGTTGATTATTCCCTTTCTTTTCATAGTTTCTGAAGCTCACACTTCAATTGAGACAAACATTGACTTTAATTTTCAGTAAATTAATCAATTAATTAATGGCTACTTTGCAAATTGTGTTATTTTTAGGTAACTTCTACTCTGTGGACTCACGTAATTTAAGTTAATTCAGAACAAAAGTCATTTAAACTATAAAGCAAAGGAAAGAAAGAGATCATGGTGAGATCATGAAACTGTTCTGTGTGCGGGCTTTAAAAGAATTAAAGATCAAAGAGCTTTGAATGCAATGGACATTAAGGCCTCAGAGCAGACTTAGCACATTTTTTTTGATCCACCATTTCAGAAAGTTTTGTAGAAGAACAATCAAACTACCTATAATTATGCTTCAGGACAAGAAAATAGATGAAGAAAGAGAAGCACCAAGAACAGCAATAAAAATGTGGATCTGAACAGATGGACAGGGAGTTTTTCATTCAAACATCATCACCATCCTCATCATCCATGTCAGTTCCATCCGCTAGAGAGCAGCTGCTCAGTGGGAAGATGATTTCCCCACTCCACAGAGAAATGGCCACCAGAGACTCAATTCTCTACCACTGTTCTGTTTTAGACAGTTAGAAAAGCTATCTTTTCCCTGCAATGCATATCATTACAGGAACATCAACACTCGACTTTAGGCAAGAACCAGCCCCTTGTTTTTATCAGGTTATTTTTGCTTCCTGGGGTTTCGTAATGCATCCCAGCTCAATTATCTCAAAATATTATGTATATGAATGTTTATTCTCCCTGTTCAGAATGATAGAACATTAGACCAATGTTTTTAATATGCAAACTATCCTTGTCAACCAGGCTGGGATTGAGAGGCTACCAATTATTCAGCATCCAACATTAAGAGATGATTATCTAGGTGAGGGACTTGGTTCAGCCTCCACAGCAAGGAAGTGGAGTATTGATTGGCCATCAGGGAGCTAATAACACAAGGTTATCTGCATGTAGCATGACACAGTCTCCATACTTAATAGAGCAATCCAATCTAGATTAAATATGTCCTTATAGCAGTGATGTAGTGAGAAGAGGTGTTTATCTTCCACAGGCAAACAAAGGTCACATCATCTCACAACCATCTATGAAAAGCCAGTACGGTCACATCCTGAGCTTTTTAATAATTTCATTGTTCACTTTCACCCCAAGGATGAAACACCCATATACAGCCTCAGATGTGGGATATGCACTTTGTATGTAAGTTGGAGGAACTACACCTCAGCTACACCAACCGTCTCCCCAACAGAGAAAGGCCAGCTCCACCGCTTTTCTCCACCTCAAGGACAGGGGGAGCACTCAGATTTAAAGAGGTCATCTATATTAACCATGAAAAGTCAGCACTAAGCAGACAAGGTGGCCTCAGCTTCTATATTCCAAACATCTACAAGGCTGACCTGACCTGTCTCCCCAGGTGGTTTCACAACTATTCTTGCCTTTATGTATGCAAACAGAACAAGTGACAGGTTGGCTTCATTTGGAAGTGATATTCAGAATGGGTGGTTGGTTAGAGACTGATGTGACGTGAATAACCTTTAGTGTGACTATTATGACAATATAGTTAAAATAAATACCAGCATGGTATGTTGAGGTGGTTGGGAGCAGTGATGGGTTTAGAATGTTAACTGCTGTGAGGACGGACTTATCATCTGTCACTGAAGGAGTTCTCTTGTTCAGCCACAGCTCTTTACATGGGGAGAGAAACATTGTCCATCACTGAGGAGGGGGACATTGTCTAACAGTGATGTCCACTAACCAGTTTCCTTCTGTCTCCCACCACCTGCTGCAGGTGGAGGGGGCGTCCTGTCACAGAGCTGGCCTTCCTGATTCGCTTCTCTAACCGCTTCAGCTGTAGATGAACTGCTGCTCTAACACCACAGAGTCAAAAAGGGTGCTGAGGAGCGCCCCCTGCAGACCAACAAAGACATCAGCCTCCTCAGTAGATAAGAGTCTGCTCTCATGGTTACTGTAAGACAATCAACATTGTGAATCCAGTTCAGTTTATTGTTCAGATGAATGCCTGGATAAAAGAGTCCACTATCTCTGTGTCCACTCCCTGAATGGTCACCAGCAAACTGGATTTATTATTACAGACCTAATTATATACTTAGTTTGACTAGAAGTTGAAATACTACCACAGCATTTTTACATGATTTATTTTTTTTAGATTAAAACCTATTGTGGAATCTTTTCACTGAGAAACACACACAACAACTTCCAGTCCATACTTTGGCACAATGTCATCGATACATACAGAAATAAGGTTTTACATTCCCTTCATTTCTAGATGAATTATATTAAAACCTATAGAAATATGAACATATTGGTGAAAATCATTGTCAACAAGTGCTAGAACAGAAAACCAGTGCTTTGTACTCTTAATGCCTGCCTCACTGTAATTACTGCTGTGTTTTGGTGTGTGATCTAAAAGAAACACAATTCAGGCTAAGGACATCGAAATCACCTCATGGTGTGGTAATTACTCAGTCGGTTTTAAAGTACCCCTCTGTCCCAAGCTAAACATCATCACCTCCATGGATAAAAGTGAATTCAGGGTTTTGTGTGGCAATTCTCCAGGGAGGCCAAGCACAGCGTTAGCCCCAAAGATTACATTTCAGTCTCAGATTTCCAGTCTAAAGCCTGCCAGATGGAACAGGAAATTGTGTTGCTGTCAGTAAAAAATGAAAAGGAGTACATAGTAAAATGTAAATGGTCTTAGAAATGGCCACCACAGCCCTGGTTGTGTCCCCTGGGTTCTGCCTGTCCACCACGTCCATCTTGTGTCAAGAAGCTGGTCCTAATATGGAATTGGGACAGGGATGGGATCTATGTGCAATGGTGTGTGTATGACAATAAGAAACTATGTGGCAACGTAAATTCAACAAGCTCACAATGCAAAAAAGGATTTATATCTGCTGTATTTGTCTTTTTATTCTAGAAACACCAATACCCGAAATTCACATTATATTTCAGTTTGTGGCTATTCTCTAGCTAACCAAGCTAATTTTAGCATAAAACTCACAGGAGATTCACAGCAAAAACAACAAAAAATAGCAATTAAATTCCAAAAACTGATTTCTACCAGATTCAGAAACAAATAAATCACAAAACAGCATAAATCAAAAACTATTTCTAAAAAAAGACAGCAGTGAAAAGAAAAAAACAATGTCTTAACAATAAATTGACCACAAAATGATTTCCCTTCTTTGTTGGTTGCAACAAGATGTATTACAGGCTATGATTTCTACCTGTGAAAATAATATGGGTTACAATTAAATGATAGTCTATCAGATTACCAGTCTGGTTTCTGGAAAATGCATAGTGCCACTACAGCAGCGCTAAAAGTGGTAAATGATTTTATTAGATAATAAGCAACACTTTGCAGCCCTCTTTATCTTTTTCTCCACAGGATTGGTAACAGTTATGAGGTTTTATTACAGAGGCTTCACACTATTGGCTTGTCAGAACAAACTCTTCATTAGTTTGACAACTATTTGACCAGTAGATCTCAGTGTGTTCAGATCTCATTTTCTCTGCACATACTCAGTGGTGGTCCTCAGATGTCAGAGCTTTTCTTTACCGTATAATAAATGTGAGTCATGGAAACTTTCATTATTATGCTGTTGATACAGTTTTATGTTGTTATGTTCTCTCACCTAGCAGTGCTCTAAATCATTTACAGTCATTTACAGTCAGCTTTTAATAACAGACAATTCTTTATCAGCTTAGGCTTGTTTTAAATACAGACACGGACAACATTTAACCATTTTTACTTTCACTTCTCATCAAATCTCTCTGACCGCAGCACATTCATAATTTTAAACCCTGACACTTTGTTGGAGGTTCATTTCCTCATGTCATGGTGGCATCATGTCAATTGCAAGAACCCAACTGTTCATTCAGCTGCTCAGTCAGCTCCAACTTCCCAGTTTTGTGGCTCATGCAACTCCTGATGTGTCCAGAGTGCAGCATTAATATCCCCTCAGCCGCTTCTGGTTTGGATCCTGACTTTACTTCACCTAATTGCTTACTGTTTAGCAGAAAGCCAGTATGCTGCCAATGGTACAATAAAAAAAAAGTCTTTCTTCTGCTACTTTGTTCTCTGGTGGCAACCTGAGGCAATTATTTGGCTACTTCTGCTTTTCTGTCATATATTTGTTCACTTTTCCTTAAAGCCCATGCACTTGCTGTTTGGTTAGAGTCAAAATAATTTTTTGGTCAAAAGTACACAACATACTTAAAGAGATCCATAGTGATGAGACAGTGCCTTTCATTTTTCTCTGAAGATAAGAGGGGGTGAGGGGCTAAATCCATATTACACCCACTTCAGGTTTCACTAAAGCACAACCACCACGAAAGACGGTGTAAGTGTACAAATGAACACCACTATACTATTTCAACTGTGTTGGTCTTTTTGCTTTTTGTCTTTTCTCAGTTTCCTCAGTTCAGTCACACTTTTTTAGTTATTCATTTTTAGAAATCCAAAGTAGAATGTATTTGGAACAATGTTGTTTCCCTTGAGCTTGGGAAGGTGATGCAACATACAGCCCATCTTACTTTGAGATTGGAACTTTGTCTGATTTTACAATATTTAGTAAAATATGGTCTCAATTTCCTGGCATTGAACAAGACTGGCAAAACCAGTAACCATTAACTTCTCCGCTTGTGTGTCTTTGTCCTTACGTGTGTCTGCGTGTGTCTGTGTGTCAATGGAAGGTAAGCGATGAGTGGCCTCTAAAAGAAGCAATGTAGGTCATGTAGCGAGTTGAGCCTCCAGGCTTCTTTGTGAATCAGGTGTTATCCGCACACTCTCCCAAAAACACAGACAGGTAAGTGAAGGAGGAGGAAGAAAGAACAATTTATCAATGCAAAGTTAATAACATCTATTTGAATCTAACCAAAAATCAATATTTCATTACCAAATTGTTAGTGGAAATAAAGAAGGATTGGGGAAGTTGGGGTGGCTGCAGTTGCAATGAGGTGTTGGGCAGTTCTAAGAGCAAGACGGTATGATTCATGAGGCCATCAGGCCTGGAAGGAGGGAGGGGGGCAGGGGGGGAGGGGCTTAGGGATGAAGGGAGAGTGAATGAGGAAAGTGCTGAAAAAAGAAAACTTTGAAAAGGCTTTGAAATGGGTTTGCTCATTAATGACCTTGGTGACAAAGACAAAATAAATATGGAAGAATCTATACCTACTGCTGAGTATGAATTTATAAATTACTACAGAGATGAAAGGGGAAAAAATGAAGACAGTCTTAATGGCGTATACAGGAGTATTATCTAAATGATTTTATTTTGTTATCAAAGCCAATAAGACTAGATCCTCCAGTCAACAGTAAATCAACAATGATGAGTTAAGATGTTAGGTAGATTTTTTTTTTCTATCATGTTAATTGTTTTTGCTTCAATCACTTCAAATAATTCCAGTTAAAGTTTTGCTAACTGACAAAATATTCAACGTAGAAGGGAAGTAAGAGAGACTGTACCCCCAAAAGGTTTTCCATGGGAGTGTTTTGTGAGCATGTGGCACCTCCTTGTCTTTTTAGTTGCTGACTTCCCAAAACAAGAGCATTCCCAGTGGCATTGGGACACTACTAGTGATGCTCCTTTTCATAGAGCCTTTTTTAGACATTCATTTTGTGGGGAACAATGAGGTCATGATGACTTCTACAGAGTTAGGTTGCCTTGGTCTGGTTCAAAAGATTAGGGTGATGGAAAGGAGATCTTTTGACTTCAAACACTTGGAGCTCATCGCCCAAGATAAATCATCAAATACGTCTGGAAACATGTGGATGGATGGATGGATGGATGGATGGATGGATGGATGGATGGATGGATGGATGGATGGATGGATGGATGGATGGATGGATGGAAGGCAGACAAAAAGATAGACTGATAGGAAAATCTTACACTGATGAAGCTCTTACCAAGTAAAATACTGCCAAAGCATTTCTGACATACTCCAGATGCTGTCATTTTGTTTGATGTGTTTAATATGCAAAGTTGTATTTACCTGATGAAAAGCCAGGCAGATGGATGTTTATATCCTGATTATATATAATGAAAATTATATTGAGTTTTGTGCAATTACTTTAACAAAGACCATTTCACATGACAGATATCACAATGGTGGAGAGGGAGGAGAGAAACAGGCAAAGGGTGATAAAAACTGACAGCCGTTTCAGCTAACAACTAATTGACAATTTTGGTATGACAGTTTTTATGAGCTAAAGTCATCAGAAGAAGCTGCTTTCACCAAAACTGCCTAATTGAACACCACATTAGTTTTATTATGCAAACTATCCAGAATCATTTGAGCGATGTCCCACTAAGCATGTTTCTACTGCGCACAGGTGACATAGTTTCCATGACTAGGTTTTGCCAAAGGCCTCTCCACTGAATCAACACCAACATCAGGCTTTTCTGTACAAATCAGTCAAATCTAACTTGGTAGAAGTTTGGATCATGAGATTTCACCTCATCCCTCTTTGGCGCAGGAAGGAAGAGTGTCTTTTTTTCTGGTTCCAGCCTGTATGCACATCAGGTGACAATTAAAACATAACAATATAAATTGTCTGGTGTCACATCCAGTTACCGTCATACACTGACTAATTTCCTATCACCGCAAAGAAAGAAACCCAGGCACACATACAGACATCATATGTTACATTGACTTAAAACACACCATTGATTGTACAGCATTAAATTAACACCAGTGGCTCCTTTCATCTCCTCAGCCCTTTAACAGTCACATGTTATGAGCAGCTATAATTAGCTAACCCCAGCTGTGGTTTTTCTTTGTGTGTGTCAGTACGTGTGTTTCTTTTTGTTTTCTGGTTTCTCCGAGACCCAGCTGAAACTTTCTCTAACTTGTTTACAGACAATCCAAATATGGCAGTGGAGCTCTAAATAATTCAGCTGCTGCTAACATTAAACAACTGTTAACACACCAGAATAATTAGTTATGCTCTCCTGACATGTTTGCATCCTTAATAATTAATGCATTTGTCGTAATTAACAACAACACTAGTTTAGCCTTGAATCGTCTTTCTCAAGGAAATAGTGTAAAAAAGCAAAATCACTACGAACATTAATTAGATGCCCTGATTAAAAACATAACCAACGTAGCATTGCTGAAGCATATATCTATATATATCTATACATCTATATATATATCTATACATCTCTCTCTCTCTCTTTCTGTATATATATATATATATATATATATATATATATATATGTGTGTGTGTGTGTGTGTGTGTATACTGTAAGTTGTTCTTATTATTTACAACATGATACTACTAACATATTCCATAGTATTTAATATTCATTCATTTTAACTAATATTCAGCCCATAAAAATCTATAGATTTTTATTTGCCAAAAGTTTTAAAAGGCAGAAAATCCACTTTAGCCTGCTTGTGTGTGTCTGTGTGTGTGTGGATGTGTGTGTGTGTGTGTGATGCACTAGTGGAAAGGTGAGGTTTTACAGGACTTCTAGCTCCCATTGATTGGCTCCTGCCCAAGTTTAAACGGACAAAACTTAGTACTTGACAGTGGAAAGTTGTCATTTATAAACTGTTTAGTCTTTAAAATTCCCTTTTACTTTGTTTGTGGTACATTGAGGTCGCACTAACCCGTGTGCACTTTTTCATTTTTTTTTTTTTGTATGGTTTCTTGATCTGACGGTCTGACGGGATAACCCCCCTGCTTCCCCACAGTCCAACTGTGATATTTTCCCCATTCTTCTTGAACGTTGCACTAACATACCAATATTCAGAATATATTTGAATATGTCCAACTAAATCTTGATACATATTCTTCAGTATTCTTTTCAAAGAAGACAACCTACCAGAGGGTTCACAATGCAATGGGATTGTTTTTAAATTTTCATGCTTGGCATCCTTGTTTTGGCTGAAAGAGAGGCTAGACGTGAAAGTGCTCAGCCACTTGAAGATGAGCCAAAAATGCAGCTGTCAATGATAGAAGAGACAGGTGACAGGCATGACGCCCTACGTGCCAGATGACTTTGGGAAGACTTTGACAGCCACCCAGGAAGGGGAGTTATTTTCCCTCCTTTTTTCTCAAGCTGCTGCATGATTAAAAGCCAAATGAGTGACACTGCTCGACACCCCAAATCAGCCCACTGCATTAATATTTCACACAGATGGCAGCTGTGTATCAAAACAACATGCAGCTAAGGACAACAGGAGGAAAGGAGTGCTGGAGCTGATTCTCTGCTGCTGTGGCTGTGTGTTTCATAATTTGATGAAGTAAATTTGTTTGTATTTGCAGAAAGAGAAACTTGAATTGTTTCGAGGAATATGATGTGAACAAATATCAAAACATTACATGATTGGCAATTGGAAAATAAGCAGTTTTATGTTGTTGCTGTGAATGAAGAGATTGTCAAAATACTGTAATTAGCTAGAAAAGCTTGTGGGCCTCTGTCAAAAATGTTAACAAAGTGTACTCTCAAGATTGTCAAGTTAGAACAATGCAGGCAAACTGCAGGAAGTCCAGGGAAGAAACTGGGCTTCATAAATTAGACTTAACATACAGTGTAATGTGCAGATGTAGTCTTCTAATGAAACGGTTCCTTTTTATGTTTTGTTCATGTAAAGCATAAAATGGTGCAGTTTGCCAACAGGTGCAAATGGGAAGAAAATGACAAAACGAGCTGCAAACAAATGACTTCGAAGCAAACAAATACAGAAAACAAACAAAATGTTTCCTTTCAGCTCATTGTAAGAATACTAGCACCAACTGGCTGGACCTGTGTTGAGTTAGATCAGCCACTTTAATCAGTTTTCACTTCAACATGTTTTTTTGGGGGGGAAGGGTCAAAAAAGCCAAATTTTGTTGATTATGATTGATTTGCAAAACCAAATAAAATTGTAAAACAGCCAACGGAGGTGAATATAGAAAACTGCTTAATAAAACATATTTTATTTAAAGAATTTTCTTTAACTTCATATGAAAATTTTTCTTTCATTGTTTTTACAATAATATTTAATAATTGGCTAAGGGACACATTTTTAAAAGCATTACAAGAACATTAAATACTGAAATAAGCCCAATATTCTGGCATATTTGTTTATTATTATTTTATATATTCATCTTATGTTTTTATGTGTCTGTGTTATTTAAATGTTCTCTGTGAAACCCTTTGGGTTACGTTTGTAACATACATTATTATTGAGATACAATGTTATCAGGGAAAAGCAACATGACTTACATGCTTCCTGTTAGCTACTGTAGCATGTTAAATGGCCATCGCAATGGTAAAAGACCAAACCTTGCAGATTGTGGAGTGAGCATTGTCGATACAAAGCAAGTGAGTAAATCAGTTGCTTAGGAATTACCTTTATTCCTCTTATCTAGACAAAGCTGCAGTGATGGGGGAGATGGCCATGCTCCAGAAACAACAACGCAGAAACCATTAGCAGTTGAGAGACATCCTCAATTGGAAATATCCATATTAGGCAATATGCAAATGCAGTTGATGGTGTTGTAAATTTGGCAGAGGTGACAGCAAACAACATCTCAGCAGCCATGATTAAAGTGTGAAAGCTACAAAAAAACAGAGGGAGGGAGAAGAGTCATGCAAATAATGAGTGGTGCAGAGGAAGGAGATAGCCATTGACTGAAGTGACTGGGCCTCAGTCAATGGCAAACGAGCCCCATCCTTCCAGCGTTCGGAGCCGTGCTGTGGATTCATTCCTTCACTGCTGTCGATAGCTGTCAGTCCTTAACTGCTCGTCCGCTGCTGCATTAGTATACTCTCACCGCCGCAAATTCAACAACCGTCATCCACTGACCTTCCCTGTGGTGCCTGTCCACACATACAACCAGATATCATTATCAAGACCTCAAAAAACCCCGGTGGATATTGCAATGAAAAGGTTACAAGCATTCAGTAAGAAAGGGGAAAAAGGCAGAAATAAATAAATATACTATATATAAATAATAAATGAATGGCATTTGGGGCAAGGAGCAATGTGTGTGGACGTCTTTGTGTGACTGCATGAGTGGATGTAGCTATAAAACCCAGCTTACTCTTTATACACCTCTTTTTTTTTGAAAATGTCACAAAACCTGATTTATAGTCTGTCATGTGAGTGCATTATTTGGCTTTGCCAGTCTTAATCATTCACAGCTCCCATACACCCCCAGCTTCCCTCCCTTTTTTTCCTCTCTTTCTCTCTCTCTCTCTCTCTCTTCAGGCTGACATGGATTATTGAAATATAAAAATAAGTAGTAGAAGGGTTCCCCGGAGCGGTATCAAAATGTCAGGTTTGTACTTACAGCCTGGTGCTGCTCGACAGGGTCAAGGGCTTCAATTATTTGTGTATGTACAGCCTGGCACTACATGAAAGGTTATGTCACCCCGCAGCTGTTTATTCCTGAACACTGGGTGGTTACTGAAGCAGGGCTTCAACATTAACTGCACTACAAAACGATATAACATGTGGAGGAGAAAGGTTCATATAAATGCAGAAACAGAAAAGGCAACGCCAGAAAGCATTGTTTTAGTAAGTCTGTAGGGTAAAAAACAGAAGTTGTTTCAGATTTGGTGTGTTTGTTCGCAGTAGTACAACTCTATTCCATTCAGATTTTTTTCTTATTTTAGAAAAAAAAACTGAAATGAGAGCCCAGACAAAGAAGTCCATAATATATAAAACATCCCTCTGAATGCAATCAGAACAATTTACTGCTCTTTAACTCCAGTCTGACTTTAAAATGACAATGGAGAAACCAGGTGATATGAATAACAGGCTGTAGTTCTTTCTTTTCATGTTTCCACCACACCTAACCAACAACCATGAGACCTCAGTGCTACTAGAACAGTGTTATAAAAAATTAAGAGTTAAAATATCTAAAATATCTTATTTGAAGTAAATTCCAAGTCAGGAAAGCTAAGTCAGGTTGCCATGGATCTATTGGACATGTCATAATAAATTGTGCAGCTTGGACATTACTCTACTTTGATCGAACTTCTGCTTTCTTAAAAAAGACCTGTACTTTTGGGGAGGTGTGAATGTGCAACTGAGCTCTAATGCAGATCAAAGACTGATCGCTGGTTTGCCTACAAACCTCGGCCTATGCTCAGTTGAAGTGAACTCTGCCACAGCATAGATGCATTATCTCAGAATCTGCAGCATCACTTATTGTCATTCCTTCAGTCTCTAAAAGTTTTAATGAGTTGGCTCATCTTGCCTAGAATTAATCTATCTATAACTATTGTTTGATCACTTTTGCATCTCTTTTTGTTTGTGGTTTAACGGAGAACATATCACTTGATGGAGATTTTTCATCCAGTGAAATTCTGAACAAATTGCACCCAACTGCTTATATATAGAACAGTGTGTATGTGTGTGTATGTACCGCTGAGTGTATTGTATGTTGTGATAGTGCAAATATGCTTATTTTGCTTCACAGCAGAGTAGCTGACTCTTCTGGCTGCTAGGTGTTCATTGTGTTCATTGTGTTCATCAGAGAGACAGCCTGGTGAAGGTTTTCCTTTCTGCTGTCACTACATGCATGTCCTGCACTGGAATCGACTGGCCCCTGCTGCTACATCATCATCCAGTCAATGCTGCAAAGTCAGTGATTTGATGCAAGTCACCACAGATCAAAAATCTTTTTTTTAAACCAATTTTAATGTATTGTTTGTTGCCAAGGATCCTATTGAAATATATGTGATGGACTCTCAGTTTGTCTCTGCGATGGAATTGTGTACAAATTGGAACATTATTTTTCTTGTAAAATGCCTTAAGACATATGTGATAAAATTACAGACAACAGATTTTTTTTGAAGGATTTGATTAGGTTTCATCTTGAATCAAAGTGTTTCTTAGAGTAAAGTTGTAAAAGTAGCAGTGATCAAGAAGGAAAAGGCTATTTTGAACGTTATACATGTGCAGTTTTACATGATAATGTGTCATATCAAATATCAAATGCTGCATTTTTAAAAGTTTGATGTTTTTACCTTGTCTGTTGTAAACAAGTTGAGAAGATGTTCAATGTTTTGTTTTTAATTTCATTACATTTCAGTGTGTAAAGGTGGAGCCATAATGTGTGTGTGCGCGTGTGTGCATTTGTGTGTGACAGAGGGACAAAGTGAGTATTTCTACACTATGTGCCTTTGTTGAAGTTCTTTGGGCAACCAAGCAGTCACAAATAGGGTAATTTGTCTGATCAGCCTGACTGGTCTGCAGCAAATAACTCACTACAAGATTAGGGGAGTAATTCCTGGGACAGAACAAAAGCTGGAAGTGCTAGTCAATGAAGCTGACTCACTGGCAGTGTGACATTTTGGCTGCTTGACCACTAATGTATGTCAGAGAGAAAAAAAAAGAAAAAAAAAAAAACAAGCAAGTGTGCACATGCCCATCTGTGTTTATGCGTGTGCAAATTTGCTGATCTTGACAGTTAGGGCTCTTTCCGAACATAATGCCTGATTAATGAGGCTGCTTTTAGAGCATCCAGCAGGAGCAGGCGGAGCGGACAAGCCAATGAGTTTGGGGGCATGAGTGGGTTCCAGAGTCACAGGAGCGGGAAGATATTGACATCTCCATCCATTTACTGAGTGATCAGAAAAGCCAAAGGGCTGCTGATTAGAAAACTATAAATGCTGCTGGAGCACAAATCTATCTATCTATCTATCTATCTATCTATCTATCTATCTATCTATCTATCTATCTATCTATCTATCTATCTATCTATCTATATCTATCTATCTATCTATCTATCTATCTATCTATCTATCTATCTATCTATCTATCTATCTATCTATCTATCTATCTTGCTGTTTCCATTAGCTGCTTTTAAACTGTACTTGTTCCTGATCTTTTCTTGGATCTCTGACTCACCGTCCCTCTCCGTCTCTCAGATCGGCGTGCCGTCTCGTCTGTTGGCAGACATTATTTTAGCTCTGTTTTGTTTGTCTGTGATACCACGGGGGAGATTCTCGGGGGATCCCATGTTCACATCACTCTCCTACCACATGTTCAACAACAGCGACTTCTTTGTGTACAAATAAAAAGGGGATGTCATTTTCATTGTTTGCTGTTGCTGTTGTGAGTGATGTTTTCTTCTGAGCTTCTGGCTCCTTTTGATTCCACGTTGCCTGACTCGGCTGCTTTCAGCTCGTCTTTGTCGTTTCCTGTCCTTCGTATCCCCTTCGGATTCAGCCTCATGATGACTTTGTTTGTTTTTTTGTTTTTTTTTCTCTTTCTCTCTTTTTCATTGGTTCTCTTTGACCAAGGCAGCAGCCTCGGATGTTTGGTAATGGCCACTTAGAGTAATCAATGGGTCTCTTTGAAGTTGCGAGATGAAAGCAGAGTTTGACAGTGAATGTGTGCCTGTCCTGTGCCGTGAACGGCATGGCAATACATGCTTTAAAGGCACCAGCATGCATTACATCTAATTCATCTGACGTAGACTCACCTGGGTTGGAGGAACGACGGCGGCTCTTTGAATTCCTTCTGCCCAGATGTGGGTCTCTGCCCTCTTGTCTCACCACCAGACTTCTTCTGTTTTACCTCAGATTATTGAAATGACACAGCAGTGCACCACTTATAAAGCTCATACCAGCTCCCGCCTTATGGCCTCCCTCAGAAATCTGCTCAAGTAAACATTTCATGCTTGCTTATACTAAGAGGAAGTGGCAGCAGCAGGTATGTGACGGGCAGAGAACTGTCTGTTCTCAGGGCTGCGGATGTCTTCTTCTTGCTCTTCTGCTTTTATCTTGTAACTTTTAAACACAGGGAATATAAAAAAAAAGTCTACATACCCCTGTTAGAGTGGTGGGTTATTGTAATATAAAAATGAAACCAAGGGAAAAGATGAAAGAATGCAGAGATCTTCCAAAGGACCGGAGGGATTTCTCCTGCATGAGTCAGGAGAAGGGTACAGACAAGCAAATACAAGATGGAACACAGCTAAGAAAATCATCTTTGAGTGAAATTTCCAAAAACTGAAAGTCCTGCCAAAACTGAAACCAAAAACAAGTCAGAGAGGAGGCCAAGAGGTCAGCGGCAACATCAGGGAAGCTCCAGGAAATTCCGGCAAGTACAGGCTGTGTATGTGATACACTGTATGTAACACACATCTTCCTTTCTCTTTGTATGTGGCAGGTTGACTGGATGGAAGTCATTTCTTATGAAGAACATCATTAAAGCCTGGCTAAGTTTAGCAGAAGTCTCCCTAAAACTTGTGGGGCAATGTGCTATGGTTGGATGAAAACCAGGTTTGGTCATAATTACCAGTGTGTCTGACTCACCAACAATACGGCACATAAACCACATATTGAAACATGGTGGAGGCAGTATCATGCTTTGGGAGTCAAGGCTGACTGAGCTGGATGGAAGTCAAGCTTAGTCATCCTTGGTCAAAGTGGAGGGAGTTTTGAGCAGCTCCAAAACCAGTTAGCGTTGGCACAAATCCTTCATGGTTTTGCTTGAAAGCTGGAGAGGAGAAGTTTAATTATTCAGCGCAAGAACAAACACAGCATACAGACAAAAAAAGAATGGCTTGGCCAGAAGATCACATTTCCTCGAATGGAAATCCTTAGAAACTGTTTGGGGTGACTGGATGAGAAATGTGCAGAGGAGACGTCCTCATAGGTGGACAGACTTATAGCACTTGTGCAAATAAGACTCGGCATACACTGTGTCAAAATCATGGAGTCCCACACAAAATGACTGGGAGCTTTTAGAAAATCAACAATTTAAAAAGCATTCAACTATGTCATAGTAGACATTTACTTCTTACTTTTCCCACTGAAATATTTCAGTTAGTATGTCAATTAACATGTACTGGTAGTGCGGTTGCTCCGCACACACACATCACACATTACACGCAGGGTCGAGGGGAAGGGGGCAACAAAACAATCAGGCTGGTGAAAAAATATTATGGTGAATCATATTTAAATAAAACCATGGGAAGGATGTTAGCAGTCATAAAAAAATACAAAACTGAGAAGTTTGTTCTAAAAAAGGATAAATCTGCTCCACCTCCACCCCAAAGCCCCCCGGCGTCTGTTCTGTTCCACTTTAGTCTCAAGTTTGGTATAAAGATTTGAAGCAGAAAATATAAAAAAAGAGAGCGGGATGAAGTTCAGTTTTAAGACTGCCATGCTGTAGTCACTCAGAGAAATCACCCAAAATATTTTACTGTTGTAGACATAAAAAAAAAACATAGCAAAGCGTCATTTTGAACAGAGTTATTCACTTCTGAAGTAACAACTTATTGCTTTGACCAAAAACAAAATAATGAAAAATGATGAATACACAAATGTGAGCAATGATCCCATGTTCAGCCTGTTACACCTGTCCTGCTTCACATATGATTTACTTTGAACAGCAGTGTGACAGTCTGTCAATTTGAAATAATTATTTCAATTGATGTGAAAAAGTTCTGCTGACTGAGGATTTTCTGGTTTTGATAAGCTCCTCCTATCTTCCCCAGGAAAACGAAACCTGTCATGATTATATGGGTCAGTTTCCTTTGTAAAGTCAGACTTTTGATGCATCAAACAAGTACAGCATGTGAAAACAGCAAGTCTCATTCCAAAATGAGTTTATAGGCTGAGTCTTGGTTTTGTATTACACTCCCTACTGTTGCATTTTAGTGATTTTACTTTGTTTCCTCATTTTATTCCCACTTGATGTCTGTTGTGCCTTAACTTTTCACTACTAAATAAGAAGAAATTGACTGAGAGATAGTGAATTAGTAGTCATTGCTGTTTGGATGTCATTTGTACTTTAGGCACTGAAATGCCTAGCAACACAGGTCAGAGGTCACATTAAGGATGGAGAAGACGGAGAGAAGGCCTCTCCTTCACACATTTACACTGACCTGAGATAGCTACATATTTTCCTTCCCTCAGTGTTTCTTTCTTTCTTCCCTTCATTTAACCAGGTAAAACCACACTGAGATCCAGATCTCATGGGCAGAAATCTGCAGCACATACTGACCTGATTACACAAAAGTAAAACAATGCTTAGAGTTACATTTTCTTTCTTCAATTCTCAGAGCAGCGTAGTTGTCTTGGTGTATAACCTTTCTGCTCATTGGGTTGAATTTCACCCAATGAGCTTTGTTCTTACAGCCAGGACACCAACCAAGAGCTGGATACAAAAAATGATTTTACAGAACATGTGCACTGGACTTATTGTGATTTCCTGTCCATTGCTGTGTAAAAGTATCCATAACCCTGTCATTATTTTCACTTCTAAAATCTGGCATCAATAAAAGAAAGACAGAAAGAAAATAATAATAATTTTTAAAAATATAACTGTTTGGCGTATGTAAAGCACAATGGTGAGGGCATCATGCTGTGGGGATACTTTCATTCAGCATGGAGAAAAACTTTCTTTGTTTTATATATATTGTCTTGACTTTTCTTTAAATTTGATTTGTAATGAATAACATCAGCATTTTTTGGTCAAAATGAGAAAATGGGGATTTTCTTTCATAACTGACAGTTTGTAGAGAAGGCTAGATTGGACTTCCTGTATGAAAATAAAGGTAACATTTTACAAGATTTTCAGTTTTAATCATAAAAGATGGGTCAACCAAAGTAAACATTTAAATTTTAGAAAATCAAATCTGACCTTAAAACAAGTATTTCTTTTTTTTCTTGCTTTTATTATATTTAATTGTATGGGATTGATTGAAGCACAATTAAAAGCTTGAATAATTTAAGGTCAAAATTTTGGATCCTACATCTAAAACTAGACGAGTCGTGCCTGGACATGGATGAACCTCACCGCACAGCACTGACTCTGAAGGTCAATCATTTCAAGAAATCTGGTTTCATGGTGCCTATTCGTAGTCGGTTTCCATTTTCACAGTTTGTTTTCTGCTCATTATAAATGGTACAAAGTCTTTCTCCAAGTGTCTAAAAACGGCTCAACGTCGTCTGCGCTTATGAAACATAAAAATCTGCTGTTTTGTGGGACTTGTGTTAATCTGTGAAAACTTTAAAGACTCTTATCATAAATTCTAGTCCACCCCCACAAAAAATGAATAAATAAAAAAGTTAAATAAAAATCTGTGTCAAAACATGGCTGTATAAGCTCAGTTTAAATAATAATAATAATAAATGAAAGAGGAGAGAGAGTGAAGTGAGACTTTTTGGTGTCCCTCTTTTCTCTGCTGTTCTTAATCAGAGCCTCTCTAAGTCATTGGTTTGATCCAGCTCCACCCACCACCGCCACCACCCTCTCTGGTAAGCTCTGCTATGTAAAATATCTCTGCACCAGTAACACCACAAAGGCTTACTTATCTGGGCATTACCTATTAAAGGTTTAAACCCCCGCGTCTCTGATAAACACTGCCTATAAGGCTTTTATCTCCCCTCGGCCTTATCACGCTCTTGAAGGTCCTTCTCCCGAGGCGCGGTAATTTGTTTAATTAAAGTGTCATTTTGGGAAGGAAATATAGCCACAGCTACGGGTGCGAGATGCAAAAGAGTTTACAAGTGCCACAGATGTGGAGCTATTCTCTACTTCACTCTGACTGCTTTTCATTCTTTACGCCACTCGCTTTGTCCAGGGCTTAGATTTAGATTAACTCACTGGAGTGTTTCTCTTTTCTCTTTTTTTTTTTTTGATTATGATGATACTTACAGACTAAAAGTGACAACCAGCATTGCTGAAAGTTGTAAAAAAAAAAGAAAAAGAAAGAGCACACCAGAGTCGGTGTCAGCTTGTGTCTAAATGGGGCCCTGAGAGGATTGACTTTCTGGCCCTGCAGCTTGTGTTGTCAGCACTTTGAGTGCTTTGTGTGTGATTTCATTAGGAACCCAAATAACAGGCAGATGTAAAGTAGAGACGAGAACATCATATGCAAAGTGCTAGTGCATTGCTAAACTAAACATTGCGTGCAATCATCCCAATCTGTCTTGAGTTGGTCCTGCCTCATAAGTGCACATGAAGCAAACTGTCACTGCACACATGATTTGCAATCATCTGATAATATGAGAACTGGTTTGTGTGGGTGTGGATATGCTACCTGCAGTCAGATCATGGGAAGACTCAACTGAATACTAGAACATGTAATGTAATGAATCCGTTGCTGAATTTCCATACTCCTTTTTTTGCTCTTAATATTGTTGACGTTTTCTGCGTCAAATTGGAAAAGAAATGTTGCAGAGATGCAGATCGACTGTACCAACTGAGGAAATATCAAAACTGTTTAGTTGTGTGTAGAATGAAGAGAATAGAAGGAAAAACTGATAGAAAATAACCTACAATAGTTTTGCTGAAGTAATATGAAGGTATATAATGTGGTAAAAAGTCATTTTTGCTGCTAAACTACTGAATAAATAGATATGTATATATGTGTTGTTTTAATATGTTATTTAGTAATTTATTTTTACTCAATCATTGACAACCTTAAGCAGGCTGTCAATATTTTCCATCAAGGATACATATCTGTATTAAAAACTTGGTCAGATATAATATTCTAATTTTAAATGTCTTTTGTTCAAAAGCTGTAAGTAGAGAAACCATCAGAATTAACAGAAACAAAGTCTCTCAATGACCCAACTATGAGTTATTAGTCTGTAAGTTTTCCACTTAGTGATAACATTCTAGAAACAAATGGACTTCAGTAATATTCTAATTTATTGAACATCTGGTCATTCATGAAACTTTGTTAAATCAATCCTTATAAATCTGGCCTGTGGATCCTGAATGTATACAAAGACATATACCCCAATAGAACAATGTTGATTTATTTTTTTTTTTAGTGTTTTACGGATTTACTGATAATAGAAAACCAGATAAAAATTACATTTACATGAGAACTCACAGCCTTTGCTGATGAAGCTCAAAATGAAGCTGTTTCCACTAATCATCCTTGAGATTTCTCTACAGTTTAAATGGAGCCCACCTGTGATAAATTCCATTAATTGGACCTGATTTGGTTCCACAGGAGAGGAGCCTGATAACTACAGGATCTGCCTCTGATTCTATTTGTAATAATTCTTGGAACCAGCAGTAAACCTGCAGTGTGGAGGTAACGCCTTGGCCTACATTCTTAACCCTTAATCCCATGTTTCTAAGGGTCAGGCTGAAATGTTTACGGGCACACTTAGAAACCCAGCTGGAAGACATGTGCTTCCACATGCAATATGTTACAATTACCACTTCAACATATTGTTTTAAATGCTTCTAATATAGTATGTTTGGTTATGTGTTACTATTGAATTATTTCTCTATTGAAAATGTTTATTTTTTGCAACAATCGGGATGTGATTTTAAAATTATTTCAAAATTAGCTTGAAGTATATTACCAATGCATAATAAAAATGACAGAGTAATAGATTTTTGCTTCTATAGAGAAGCAAAAATCTATTACTCTAGAGACATCTTCTAGCACATGCTTTTTTTCCTTTTTCTTCCATACCAAGCATAATCTGATGATTACATCTGCTGCAGGACAGGAAATGGTTTACACCACACATAGGGACATGTTAGTCAGTTACACTGAGTGTCCCAATTCTCAGTGGAACACTTTAACCACAAACTAAATTCAGCGCCAATGGGTAGGAAAAGAAATGAGTTGTAACAGATAGGGAAACTCTAGCAAATAGGATGCATCCTAAATGAGTCAGAGTAAGAGGAAAACAATAACTATCAAACAGCTGGTCGTTACACTGTAAGAGTGGCACCTCTATTGTGTCAGGAATGGGACCGGACTAATAATAGATAACATGTTAAAGCCCTTTCTTACTGGCTAACATGTCAGCATTCTTTTTTTAATGGCTTAGCAGATCTGGATATTTGTTATAATTAACAGCCAGGAGATAAACTTTGAATTACTTGAGTTTGATTTAATTTCATTATGGTTTATGTTTTATGTAGAAAGTTTGATTTGAGGTTTTGAATGCAAGCAATCTGGTTTGAAAGTCTAAATTACAGAAGAAAAATAATTAAGCCAACTCATGCAAGCGTGAGTTTAAAAAAAATAGATGTAGAGACATCTTCTAGTGATTGGCTATCTTACACTGCATGGTTTTAATGCACTGATGTGTTATTAATAAAACAAACTAATAGAAATAACACTGAAGTTATTTTTCAATTAGGCTTAGCATCGCAGCAATCTGCAAAGTGTGACATTAATTAAAAGTTCGATGTCCAGGATGTTCATCTAAGCCACGGACTTATTTATAGAAATCTGCCCAACTTGTTTGGACAGATCTTGTTTTCTACGTCTAAATGGAATAAAAAAGGGAGAAACATTTGCTTTGCATCCTGTGTTCCCTCTGACTGACAGACATGGACAGAATTAGCTACAGTGTGTGTGTGTGCGGCTTTAAGGCGTGAGGCGGGGTAATCTGCAAAATCCATTTTCATTCCCCCATTTCATCAAACTTTTCAAAAGAGATAGAAGTTTCATTGACCTTAGTTCAGCACTAATTCTGAAAGAGAAGTAAATTCAAATAAAATAGCTTTGCATTTTTTATTTTTGGTATCATAATTATGTAGTCTCTTGGAGTTTGACAAGCCTTCTAATGAGTTCTCTCAGGACCTCGCTTTTATTTGTTTGCTAGTTATTTTGAAGCTTGATTAAGTCCCCTTGTATTTAGCAAGCACAATCAAATCAAAGGGGAGCATGATTAACTGTTTGCATTTCTGCAGCATCTTTATGAAATTGTAGTCACTGACTTTTTCTTTGTTTGTACAGTCCATAATCTATAACACTTCATTACCGGAGCAACTAATACCTTCTTGTCTGCTGCCATAAATTTCAGTAGGATCTACTTTGACAAGCTGGAAGATAAAGACAACACACATGTAATTACTTAATATTTGTGTCTTACAGGAGTTTAGATGTAAAGAATTAAGATCATCTAATGTCTTAAACTACTGAGTCCTAAACTCTTTTGCAGACAACAACCAGAGCAAAGTAGACAATCAATTTTTTGGGTGTTTGGCTTCTAGGCACCCAACGATCGACTAGCAGTGACCTTTCATTGAAAACAGAAAGAAGAGAATTAATGCCACTGACCAAGAGAAGAAAAGAAAAAAAGTTTGAATTTGGAAAATAAAGTCAAACTTCTGTCAAAGAAAAGTCAGATTTTTCTTTCTTTTCAGTGGTTCTAGTTTTCTATTAAAAATGAGGTGTTGCAATGATGGATTGGTTAAATGGTTAAATGGTTAAATGGCATTTCCATGGCTCCCACAACCACAGGTGAAACATCCCATCGTTGAACCTTCATCCAATGAACCGCTTTTGACATTCAAAATGACATTGCAATCGTAACAACAGCACAAATGTGCACAACAGAAATGCAGCAGGCAAGACAACTAAGTTTGTTTTCTTTCTGCTCTTGTCATGTCTGTCCAATGGGAGCCGTGGTCATCAGCGCCGTGGCTTTGCTTACAGTCCACTGGCAAAAAAAAACACAATGTAAAACCAAACAAACTAAAATCTACTTTGGGCCAGACCAAACAAGCCAACCAGAGGACTTTTCCTGATGTGAATACACTTTACTTTACACATTTATCTGAAATGTGGTGAGGCATCTCAGTCAGATCTCTCTTCAGAGTGCAATCTAGTGAATCACAGGCAGGAACGTTTACAAGAAACAAGCTAACGACGCACGGCTGCATTGTAAAGCCCTGTACATGGCAGGCAGCTTCATTCCACCAGCTGCAGGTAAAAACAACATGATACAGGATTTAAAAAGAGCCTGGGAACAAGAGGGCTTGAGGACAGAGGAGAAAGAGATGTATTAAATGATTATAATGATTGATGGTAATATCTATTTCGGCAAAAAAATGACTCCAATAGTGTAATGGTCAAATGGTAGGTGGGGATGACAGAATTATTAAAAGAGAAAGGATTGAGTAATTTCAGCACATTTATCAGTCTGCACATCACAGCTTCACTCTTGGTTAATACATACTGTAAATCGCACCGATCCCGCCGACTTCTCCTTTTATGTGATTCTTATATTAAGTCATAAGCTTGAAGAGCAGAGTTGACTTTAAGTCCAGGATTGCAACTAAAAAAATATATTAAAACAAAAGTCTGTGACACATTATCCATGATCCAGTTGAAACCAGAAGTTTTCATACACGGAATAAAAGGAGATATTCACCATTTCTTTCTCAGTGTTCAATGTTAAATCAGAGCAAACTTCTACTGCTTTATCTATTAAATCTCACAATAATGCGATTTAGTAGAGAATATGTCAGAGATTTATTTATTAATGTCTTCAAAATCAAAAGTTTACATACAGATTGACCACTGTCTCTTTAAATAATAAGGGGGAAAAAGTTCAGATGATGATGTCATTGTTTTAGAAATTTCTGATAGATTGTCAGACTGAGAAAAAAAAAATAAGTAAAATGTGAAACAAGAACAGCTGAATAGTTAGATTTACTTTGTTACATCACACAGAAAGTTGACTCATTGTCTCCAGTGTTTCAGGGCTCCAAGGTTTTATGAATCCATATCAACTCTGAATCATCTGCCACCATGAGTCAAATTTGACCAGACGTTGTTGCCTCTGATAAGCTTTGTTTGAGTTTCACCTAATGTAGAGCAATTTATGTCAAGTAAAAACTGTAACACCCTATTTTAATATTTCAAACATTAAATTATACCCTATTATGAATAAGTACACATGGTGAAAACTGTCTCAGCACTTCTATTGAAGCTAACATCTGCAGTCCTACGTATTTCCGCTCTTGAGGATACAGCCAATCAATGTCAAGGAAAATAAATGACGCTCCTGGATCGGCTACTTTGCAAACTCCAGCCAGTAGCGTGTTGAGCAGCAGTGTGCTAAAGCGTCTCAGATTAAGTCTCACAATTATTCTAAAAACAACTCTGTCAGTTGACAGGGTTTGTTTAAATAATTTGGAGAAGTAAATTACAGAAAGACGAAGGAAAAGGTGACTCTGTGAATACTGAACCTTAAATAAGTGGAGGTTCACTGTACTCCATAAATCTAGTTGGTGCAACTTTACACAAGAAATTTTGTTGCCATGTTCTTTCTAACACACCTGATGAAACCATAACCAGGTGAATTTGGTCCAAAAATGATAGTTTGTCTTCCTGCTTTAGTAAATATATTGTTATAAACACATTCTTCACCAGCTCTTTGTGGTTTTGTTCGTCCATCTGTCAGATGCTGTCTCTCCGTCCTCTCCACAGTATAAGGAGGCTGTAATAAAGGTGGTCAGCCCCGTGGTTCTCTCTCAGGATCCAAACTGACCTGAAAATATGGCAGCCAGGAGAGGAGGTGGCAGATGGCTGACAGGGCATTTTTACCCATAACGCTCCAGTAAAACTTTAACTCCTAAGATTTAGTGCTAGCCTGCTGCACTTAGCAAACTGCAGGTGCTGCCATTTTTTTTTTTTCAAAAGTTCCATACTGATAGTTTTGCAGGCTGCACTTAAACATGTTTTATGGATTGCTCTGTGAAAGACTCAATGGCTTAGTATCATTTCATGTAAAATGTTTTGGCAGACAAGTAAAAATAAAAATAGCTTTTACACCTTAAGAGGCATCAAAAAGTGAAAAAAAAAGAAAAAAAATACAATAATGATTAAAAATTTCCATCTACCATAATACTGACTGATGTTTATGGTAGTCAGTAATATGGCATTTAGAGGTATCTACTCACAGCCTTCCATTCACAGTTGCACCCGTGAAGTGCTCCATCGGAGTCCAGTCTTTGAATATCTCCGAGGCAGTAGCTCAGTCTAATTCAGCTTTTTATAAATGTAAAAAGAGAACTATTGCTCATAGTTCATAGAAAGATTTTTAATTTTTCCCCCTTTGATATAAAAATTGGACTAGCAACAAATTTACATCTGGTGTTTAAAGGATGCCTCGAGTCCTGTTTACTAAAAGCGATTTTTTTTTTTTTTGTGGTGATCTCTATTCTACTCTCCCTGAAAATACAGTAGCAGCAAAACATCCCTCTTAAGGGTAATGGATGGGAGAAGATAACTACGTTGATGTACATAACAGGAGGTTGTATATTCAATTCTACATGTGGGAAATTTTAATCTTTAGGAATGGCACCTATATACATTCAGAAACAAAGGGGAGATTCTTTCTTTGTGAATAAGAACTTCAAGATCCCTATGAGACAGTATGTGTTCCACACTGCATCCTGGTACAGAACCAGGTTGTGATGGAGTGTTCAGAGAGTGAGTGTGGGGGGACAGGATTATTATATCAGTGTAGTTTTATTTACTGAATACACCTGCAAATATATACAAGGGGCCCATAAAATGTTTAGACAGAGCAGCAGGCGTAAGGCAGAACAGCAGACAGAGATAAAGAAACTTCCAGAGTGACTCCATGTGTAAAGATCAGAACTTGAGGACCCGAAATTTCAGTCAGACACAGAATAAAAGTTAAGTACTTTAATTAGGGATGGGGTAAAGGACAGGCAACCAATAGAGTTCCTTTCAGAGGGTCGGGCAGAGAACGATGGTCAGGGCACAGAAAAAGGTTCCAAACGATCACAGGCAGACTAAATCCAAGGGCGAGGCAAGAGGCAGTAGTCGGAAGGCAGAAACAGGGTCAGGTCCAGGAAACAGAGGCCAGAGGAGAATCCAATGAGGGCTAGGCAAGGCAGGGAAATCCGAGGGGCAGAAAAGTGTTCAGATCGTGGTCAGGTCAGGAAGGAACGCTGGATATTTACTCACACGGTGGCTTTCAAAAATCTGGCACAGTCTGCCCTCCTGAGAGCTGAATATAACTGCTGGTGACCAGGTGGGAGACATGAGCCTGATTGCGCTTCAGCGCAGCAGCATGCAGGTGAACCAGATAAGCTTGATGAGAGGTGAGTGCAAAGGAGGAGAACATGGCAGGCAGACGGGCCAGAAATATTACACCATGAACTTCTCCCTCTTCATCTGCTGCCATCTTTCTTTATATTTAAGAAGAAATTAAAAAATCTAAAACCTTTGATACATTTGCAGGGATGGAAAATGTTTTAGTCAGTTCTAGAGCTAATAATGGATGATATAAAGATAAAAGAGATCAGAGGCAATGGCTTCTGTAACAGACACATCACAGAGAAATAAAATAGACCAGATAGTGTTATTAGTAGATGAGATGTTTTTTTTTTGTTTTTTCTGCTTCTTATTTGTCCCACACTGTCGTTGTTTAAGGATATCTCCTGTCATTACTATGCAGATGATATCCAGTTGTATCTTTATTTTCTTCCAATTAAAGTTTTGGAATTGCACATCTTACTAGAATGCCCAAAGTCTACTAAAAGGTTTATTCATGTGTAAAAACACGGCAAATTCACCAAATGTATACTGTTTACCAATCTATGTAGCAGCAATAGAAAACTAGAACTAAAAGAAAACATAGGGAACTGAAAGAGTTTTATTTAAAAAAACTCTTTCTATGAAATTTCTGTCAATGACAGTTTTGTATTTACAACACAGGTATCTTCAAATCCTCTAGGGCCGGTGTCTTGCAACTTTTAGTCTGCCTCAATACACCCGAGCCAAATAATGAGGTCATTAGTAGGACTTCAGAGAACTTGACTGCAAACTGAGCAGGTGATTTGGACCAGGGACGCATGTAAAAGCTGCAGGACATCGGCCCTCGAGGATCTGGAGAACCTCTGGTCTGGGCTGTACTTTTATACATATGAAATACCATGAAATTCCCCTTGGCACACACTTTTCAAACTTTAAGCTTGTGGTTGACATTTCTAAATGAAGATTTTATTTCAATCTGAAAATCTGATGTGATATTTCAAAGAAACATTGAAAACAGAAACACCATCTCTTTTGATGAATTACTTGTGGGAAGCCATTCATGTTTGGGGTTCAAACCTGAGAACCTTCTTTTGATTGACAATCAGAAAAACAGAACAAGGTCCTTCATTAGGTGAACCTAGCACCCACTTTACCAAAGACAGTTTTCACATGTTTGCTAGGACTGAACAGTTTCAGGATGAACACTGTGACTGTAGTGAGCTTAGCGCTCCATCTTGTCGCTGCATCAGGTTTTTTAATGAACGAGGACACTGACCCTGTCAGCCTGACAAGACTGGCAGCTTAATGTGTTGGAGAAAAATGAGAAACTATAACTATACAAATAAATAACTTACCACAGTGAAAAGGTCCTGTGAGGCCCAGCTAAAGGCAAATCACGGCTGATTAATCAGGTCGTATTCCCACTGAACCAAATAAGCTTACCAGTCAATTGTGTTAAAGTAGCCCTTTTCTGGCATGTGCCTATTACATTTAGTGATGCCAGGATGTTATGATGCAACAGTAATTCAAGAAAGTTTAGTCTGAAAGCGTACAGCTTTAGTCAGTACTGTTATCACAATACAACTAAATATTGTGATAAAATTAGTTTATTTTTAAGGGGCATACCACCTATTCCTAAAATGTAGCAGCCTGATTTATAATAGTCATGTTTTGAGGTTCAATACCAGTTACTATATGAATTATAAAAACATCCTTAATGTGGTTCTTCAGTCCTGAGATTAGTCAGAATTCTAACTTTTTTCTAATTTTAATTTTAATCCTCTTCAGTAGATGGGAGGATGAAACAGGAGACGGATAGATAGACTGGGACTTCATTTGCAGTAAAGCTGCTGCTCTTGTCTGTCATTGTGAAGAAAGAGCTGAGCTAAGAGCAAAACTTTCAGCTTATCGGTCCATCTACATTGCAATGCCTCAACTATGGCCATGAGATATGGATCATGTCCAGAAAAAAAAAAAAAAAAGATCTGAAAAGCTGAAAAGAGTTTTTTTCACAGGAAAGCTCTTCCTGGTTTCATTTGGCCCCCAGTCAGGTCGACAGTTTGCTTTGTATTTTCTGAGACTTTGACTTCCTTAATTATTTTTGCTTCTACTGCATTTTTATTTTCATTGGGTGAATTTGTAACTTTTTTATGTACACCTTATCCATAGCTTTAGATTGTTCTTCAAGTTTTTGTAATTTATTTCCCTTAACTGCTGCCAAAATTGTGGACAAAATCAAATAATGAAAAAACAAACAAACAAAAAAACAATAAAACATTTTGTTTCAAAATATCTTGTATGTATATATGTGTGCTTCTGTGGGTGTGGTGTCAGGTATGTCCTAAACTATGTAACTAAATTTGGTGTGTTCACTTTTGTTTATTTGGTAGCTGGTGCTTTTCTCCATAAGCTTTGTGATTGTACTGTGAAGCTAAATACAAATGAATAAGTAAGCAGAGTTTTAAATAATTTAATCTTGTCCAAATTTTTGCTAAGGGGTAAAAATGACAGGCACTGTTCCTGTTGGTGTCCTGGTCCCACTGTAATCCTTTATGTATATAAACCACTCTTATTCATACAACGTGTCTGTTGCTTGCATCAGAGACTTGCCTTCAGACATGACAGAATTATGTTTAATGCCACCATAAAATAAAAATCATTCACATTTTCAGACCTGAGTGAAATGACTTGCTCAGGGTCAGGATTTAAAAGGGAACTTCTTGTGAATTGCAAAAAATATCTTAAATTATATGAGAATATAATTATTTTCCAGGCTTGAACACAGTGTACAGAGGATAAAGCTAGCTAACTGGAAGCACGTGAATGTTTGCAACCAGTGATGTCATGTCTGTATGGCCTGCTGTAATACGGGTATAATATATATATATATATATATATATATATATATATATATATATTTAAATAAAACAAATGAAACCCAGAGCATACATGATGATAGAAGAATTTTTAAAAAAGAGGAAAAAAATGTGAAAAGGAGCTGGAAGAAAGTAAAGACAAAAGATAAATACTTTTTTTTTAATCACTCAGATTTTTCACTTTAATTTGCATCTACGGAAAAACATCATAAAACATTACAGTTATTTTGCATGTACCTTTATGTCAATTTTTTTTTTATAAATCTGCACTTGTGATGTTCAGAGTACAACAGATCTGGATCCACCTGAGAGCTGTAGAGAAGCAGTTATTTTCTGAGCCTTTTCATGTTCATTGTTTTTCCATTTTGTTTCCCCTTGCCTCGCCTCTGCTTAATTAAACAAAGCAGTTTGCTCCCGTCTTTGTGAAGACGTACCACTTTGCACTTAAACCTGTACCCTGACTGGCTGGCTCCCTCGTCCGAAGCACATTTGCAGCAAACACTTCAGCACTCTGTTCACTTTTTAATGGCCTTCTATCCTCTGTTCCTTGCCGGATTTTATTTCACACAGGAGACAGGTGAAGAGTCTCCTCAGCATTTTTGCGGCTCCTTCCCTTAATCTCTTTGTGCCTAATTCTCTTTTAACGGTGTTCACTGGAGTCATTAACTGATTAAGCAGTTTAATTAGGCCACGCATTGGAGACACACGGACGACTCAGTCATGACTGAAACAAAAGGACTAAAAACTTTAGGAAATTAGGATCGACATAACTAACACAAAAATACAACATTCTTTTAAGCTGGTAAGGTTTTACAGTGTAATTGTTTTTATATTTATAGCACATATAATGAGGGACATGCTTTTTATTCTTAATAGATAATGAAAATATTCTAATTTATTGTGATGGGTTTTTTATAACTAATCCTTGTTTTTTTTTTGTTTTTTTTTTGCAATTTTAGCATAAAGCATAAAATAATTTGGGTCTGTCTCAAAAAATTAATACAGTTCTCAATATATCTCTTCAGAAGGAACTGCTTCCCACAAATGCCCACCCAGCTGCTGTCAGCTTGATTTTGTCCAGATAAAATACTAGAATACATCAGAATGGACCTCCAGTCCATTTTGCTTCAAAAATTTAATGGTGTAGGAGTTTTAGTAGTTTAAGAAGAATTAAAATAAACATTAACTGATACAGACAATAAGGTTTTGCAAGTACAAATACAAGTTCATCTCAGTAATTAAGACATTACTAAAACGTTTATCTACGTCTGAAACTTGGTTCTTAGTGAGATCCATTATATGTCCATACAGACTGTTGTCAAATCTGTATTTCTATTAATTATGATGATTTTCCACCTATAGCTAATAAAACATGACATGTAAGATTAGAATATTACATCAGACCAATAAAGAGACAGAAATGTGGGCTTATTGAAAAGTATGTTTAATATTTTCTTAAAGGCTGTTACTTTCAAAAGCTCTTAATCTGACAAACACGACTCTCTAGAACACATTCTCTAATTGACTGACATGCATGTCGTACGGTATCAACTGAATCGTTTTCTACAGCTTACAGTTTCTTGAGAACAGAACCTACAACTCTGTGAAAGTCTCTGCAGAATCACAAGTAACTCCATGTTATGGAGTTTTATTTTCACAAGGTCATCACAGATCATCAAACTAATTATATCAGGCAAAGATAATACGAGTTTCTTATTAAGGAAAGAAAAAGTAACCAAACTATACTGGTGTAAATTCAGTGAAAAAAACAAAACAATATAATAATAATAATAATAATAATAATAATAATAATAATAATAATAATAATAATAATAATA
>NW_015114819.1:108121-118390 GCF_001443285.1 Poecilia latipinna
AATAATAATAATAATAATAATAATAATAATAATAATAATAATAATAATGCTTAGAATTATAGATTTGTTTCCTTTTTTTCAATCTAAGGCTTATAGGTCTGTAAATATGTTTCCAGACATTCAGAGTTCAAACAGAAATGCCACGCCCTCCCCACCACCAGCCTATCTCACCTTCAGCAGGGCTCCAGCCTCAGGCTGCAGGCCTCTGGTGGAGGTGAAACATCCTGGGTCAGCTCAGGATCTGGTGCCAGATCACCAATCAGAATCCCATCAACATACCAGCAGGAGGTCACAGAAGAAGAGCTGCTCCTCTCCAGCCAACTTTCAGTCACACCAGTCCTGCTGTGCTGCTTTAAGGAACACTTTTAATTGAAACAAGGCCTTTAATCAAGGATAAGCTTGTGACACAAAATGACTCCAACTCAGTCATAACTAAAATCATAGAACACAAATTCAGTTCATATTACAAATGGTGCAAAAATGATTCAAGAAATCTCACCTGATCACAATGAATCCATCCATAATAGTGTCCAAACACATGGCGACAGTGGAGAGGAACGGTTCTCTTTTAATATGAAAGTCTGTTCATATTAAAACATCTGTTCATATCTGGTCACGCTTCATCTGTTGTGACCAGAACACGACTGGATGGCTAAGAAAAAAAAAAAAAATCATGGAACCAGGAAAACTTTCTATGCTTAAGAAAAACTGTATAAATATCAACAACTTGGAGATTGGATTTATTTTAAAGCTTTGATAAAGTCTGAATTTGATTACATTTTTTATTTAACTATGAATAATGTCATTAGGACATTATTAGTTAGTGTAAGAAACATAGATCTAAATTGCTTAGATCTGTCTCACAGTTTATCCGCCCTGATTTGATGGGTGGACTGCAACATTTCATTGTTTAACATAATCCTTCCTCCTCACACAGCTGTGTGTTCCAGACGGTCAAAAAAACACCTTTTATTGTCTCTGTTGCAGGTGATCGGTTAATCAGGTGCATCTGGGTAAACCTTTCAAAACACCTGCTGGCTATTTCCTTTATTACAGCTTATGGAAGCAGCAACAGTGTAATTAGTTTTAACACAAACATTCACCATTTGACTTAACGTTTGCATAATGAATGACAGAAGCAGAGGGTGAGTTTGAACTCTTTCATTTGAGGCTATTGAGGTTAGATATGAATCATATTCAAACTTGTGAAGACCAAATCTTTTTTTATGTTCTGAGTGTAACATTCATAATACTAAAATGACATATTTTTCTTTTTCCTGTTGTTTTTTCAAAGCAAATATTTTTAAAGCAAGTATGGATATTTTCACCTTCCTAAAATAATGACCTAAGTCATTTTTTACCAAAAAACTTCAACAAAAATAAATAAATAAATAAATAAATAATCACCACCTCTTTCTTTCCATAAGAAAACACACTTATGACAAAAAAGGACTTAGGCCATTATTTTAAGAAGGTGACAATATGGAAATGTCAACTAGAGTTTTAAACTGTTACTGCTCGTAGGTTTTGCAAGTAAAGTTATTTAAGTAAAAAAAAAAAAAAAAGCCATTCATACCCATCACTTAGACAGGAGTGCCTGGCAGAGCGTGAGTGTGCTGTGGAACTGAACATATCTTTCCATTTGCTGATTCTGTGATTCCGGCTGCATGTTTGATTCCAGCAACGGCATCAGGGACACAATATAATTTATGGTTTCCATCTTGCTGCAGATGAAAAATAATCAAATCCAAATAAAATGCAAAGAGGAGGAAGTGATTATCTAAATGATGGCTGCTGGGCTCGGGGAGTTTTATCTGACAGCTGAGCGCACCGTCTTTATGGACATCTGGAGGATCCAGGGAGGAGAGGAGGGGAGGAGAGGCGGCGGCAACACAGGCACAAAGGGGCGGTTTAGGGATAGGATGGTGGAGGGGGGTCGGGGTGGGGCGCACATTCGAGCACTTTACAAGAGGAAAAGATCAATTCCACAGGCATGCATTCACACACACACACACACACAACCACACACACAGAAGCACACAATTGCTGTGACAGCCTGAGACAGAGCATGACATTTAAAAGGAAAAGGCTGACATTGACTCCATCACTGTCAACCTGACTGCCATAAAGCAGCTGCAAATATTAAAACATTTTTCATCTGTGCCGCTCGGGGTTATTGGCACCAGAAATTGTTTTCCTCTCCGTCTGCTGCTGGCCTGTTCTGCCGCAGCCCTCCCCCGAGACCCTCGCCTGTTACCGCCGCTGCACAACATATTGGCAGTTGATGTGAAGCTATCCATGTACACTTGCCACTCACAGAGTCTTTTCCTCCTTTACACCCCCCCGTTTCGAAAAAAAAAAAAAAAAAAAAAACTCCTTTGCTTGGACACACATAAAATGAGCAGAACACGTACACACACTCGCACACATTCATTCCGTTTTCTGGAATAAACGGTCAGACAATAAAAGTGTAATTGAATCACTCAGATGGGAAGCGTTTGTGTGTGTGTGTGTGTGTGTGTGTGTGTGTGTGTGTGTGTGTGGGTGTGTGTGTGTGTGTGTGTCTGTGTTGCTGACTTGCATGTTTATGATGATCCTGGTAATGATGCCATTTTTGGCAATCAGCAAACTCCCTAAACATTCTGACTGATTGCTTTTGTGTCCAGTTTTGGGCAACATCTGTCCTTGCAGTTGTGTTTGATGTAAAACTTGCAACACTGTCTGATTGCCATTTGCCCACCATCTCTATTTTACATTTACCAGACACAGTGCAAGCAGGCCAGCATGCAGTGTTTACCTTCATATATTTTGTGCTGCAATGATTTCCTTATCAAATGTAATTCAGTTTCATTGGTTTGTAAGCAGAATGGTTCAATGTCTCTTCTTTGATAATAGTTTTTGCTCTTTCACAGAACCTCTCACATGTGACTGTTCTCAAGATTCTCTGACACATTTTTTTATGAAACATACTTAAGTAAATATGCTCACGTAAAACAATTCTTAGTAAAAATCTGTTAATGACCAAAAAACCAGTGGTCAATGACCATTAGGTTCACATACGAAAAATGGTATGTGGAGGACAGGAATGGCTGAGTGGCCATCAACAATGCTCATCCGTTCATTATAGTTTATTTACTGCTGCAAGTCAAAACTTTTTCTATTTTGTTTGGTGCTACTGAAACGTCTGAATCTGATCAGATGTCCACATTTAAAGGGATACTTTAATTATATGGGCTTCATTGTAAAAACCCAGTTTCATGCAAAAAAGAAAAAAAAAAAAACTTAAAACACCAAGTGACACAAATTTCAAGCTCACATCAGATCTGTTTGCTCAAACCCATATGAGATCTTTGAGACTCGAGTTGTTTAGGATTGCTAAGAAAGTTTCTTGCCGCACAGTAATTATTTGTAATCTGATAACAAAACTCTTGTGAAAAATCTGGACCTTCACTTGAACAGATTTTGTAGAAGATTCTACAGCTGATTTCAGTGGTCTTCCACGACCTGCAGATGTTTAGCTGGTTTGAGATGTAGCAGCTGCTAACACATGGTGTTCATTCTCACTCAGCACATGGACTGTAAATTTGCTGAGTTGGCTCGATGTTTCGCCCAAGAGAAAACCTAAACCAAATCACAGCACCCTAAAACACTCAAGCATGTGCCATTGTCTCAATGTAAGACCAGAGAGGAAATGACTTATGCACCTTTTGCGTTTTATCTTAATCTTTGTAAACTATTAAAGATTATAATTTCTTCTTATGATGTTTTAAGGTTTCTTAAAGACAGTAGCTCAATCCATTTAGTCACCAAAGTCAACAGTTTACATCACCTTGGACCCAGTGAGGAGCACACATACTGCTCTCTCTCTTTAGCCCTTCAGGCTGTCTTTGGACCTATAGGAGATATTTGCTGCTAATGCTCACCAATAAGGGGTCCAAATGGTCTTATTACAGCAGTTCCCACAGCTCAGGCCGTACATCAGGTAGAAACACACGGCAAAATGGAGACCGTGATTGTTCTGGGAGCAGCAGCGCTCATTACTCAACATGCCTCACGCTTCCTCAGTACATGCAAGTCTCCTTCTCTCACAACCCCCAATCCCTATCACACATCTTCTTTCTCTGCCTCTGCTTGCTGTTTTTATAACTTCCAATTGCATTTAGTTGACACGATAAGGCTGTCTGCCAAAGGAACTGGCAAAAGGAATCCACCATTGAATTATTTACATTTGTGAAAATGACTGTTGCATTGATGGATTCCTTGCACATTCCTAATCGTCTGAGTAGAAGAACATTTAAGCAAGAGAAAATAACTTGACCAAATTTGAACTTTTCTTTCTTTCTTTCCTTTGTTCATTTGTTCCTGTGCTGGTGACCTCTGGCATTTCTCACATCAAATGCGTTGCCTTCTTTCACCAATATTTTTAGACAAATCCTCAGTTAGGAGAGATACCTCCATGCTGGTCTCTACAGTACAACTGTTTATATCATTGTCCTTTTCAACTGACTGTCTTAAAAACCCTGATATTCTCAATAATGGCTCATAGTAGAGTTATTATGTGATTATCTTCATATGCTCTACTAAGGTACATTTGAAGCATAGGAGATGCACACACTGTTTTGTCCTTTAATTGTTGTTGTTTCATAAAAAATAAACAACTATGAAAAATTATATTGCTTCGACACATTGAAGGACAGAAGTCTGAGACAATTTGCCTGATTACAGGAGAAGAAAGTCATTCCATCAAAGTTGTTTAATGATGCATCACTAAATCTGTAAAAGTTTGCAAACATTTTGTAAGGAGGTTAATCGCTAACCTCAACCAAAAAATCCAATATGGCCTCCATGTGTGATAACTCTAGAAATGAAGGAAGTTTGTGTATTAACAAATCATTCACTCATAAAGAGACCAAACACTGTTCTTGATGTTTGAATATATAGGAAGAAAAGACAAATTGAAGACTAAGCCATGAAGAAGACTTATCGACTTAGCAAGCCTCACTTGCTTTGGGTGCTACCACGACGCGGGTTTGTTTTTCTAAATAATGTTCATGTCCTTTCTTTTTTTGAAAGAAAAATCTTTGCAAATTATCCTAAAAAAAGCAAAAAACTGTGGATTCATTCATCCTTTAACTTGGCGGCAGTGAACAGAGGTAGAGATGCGTTTGAAAAGAACGTGTTGGTTTTGTATCCTGGTGATCTTCTGACCAAATCATACCGCACGTATTTTCTGAAAAACCACTGAAAATTGTGACAGTTCAAAACAACTCACAGCATTTTCTTTTCCCTTTTCATGTATTCAAAGGGAAATCTTTATTAGAAATTAGACTGACTCAGTAATTTACATGCAAACAGTCAGCGTCTCTCTTATCTCTGCTGCCAGGCATGTCGATAATGTGACAAGATACGTTTTTCTGACCACATGTCAATCAATAAAAGTCAAAAAGAACATATTGAAAACAAGCACTTAATAATAATGTGCAGGAGGTGTGTATGTGTGTGTGTGCGTGTGTGCACGCGTGTGCATGCGTGTGTGTGTGTGTGTGCGGTTAGTCCAAGACAGCTTAGTCATGAGGACACCGTGGTAATCAGTCTTGTCCAGCTGGCAGATGACCACCACCAACGATTCACCATCGTCCTCTACCTATGAGCTCACACAAACAAATGTCCAGAACTCCATCACCAGAGGTTGCATTAATGAGTGGGGGAACAAATTTGATTAGCGCTGCATTAGATACAGGAAATGATTTCTGTCAAACCCATCTTTATCGCAATTATGATATGATAATTATGTGATTCACTATTGATGTAGGAAAGATAACAAAACTCACAACTGAAGAAAAGAGAAAATCAACTAAACAAGTCCAGAGTAGGTGGACAACATGAAAATTACAAAACTAAAAAGATATGAGGGTGGTAATAAATACCTTTACTGCAAAAGAAAATTTCTTAAAAGGAGAAATTGTCTTTAGAAGTACGGTGACATGCAGTTGTCATTTTCACTGTGTATCCTGAACCTTGTAGCGCAAGTGTGATTGGTTGCCCTGCCATGTCAGCTGCTTATGTGCAAATATACACATAAGCAGCACACACACAAAACACAACTGTTTTGTGCATGCTTCACTTTATCAGTAGAACTTACTTTGACACGACTGTTTTATGTTAATCATTTGCTGTTTTCCCTTAACGTTAATTCCTTCCATCACACTGGGTTACAAAAAAATTTTTTGGAAGTTATCTATGTTTTTTCAACTGAATTAAGACTATTTTGCACAACTGAATCCAAAAATGACATTCATTTTTCACAATCAGGTCAGGTCTTTATTCTAATTTAATTTCTGACTAAATTGATGAAATTTTTGTGACATTATCAGTTCATTTCTGTTAATATTTCTCATCCATAAAGGTTTCAGGAGAAAACAACCTGCTTTTAATTAAGCATCACAAACTTGGATTTCTGTGAGTTAAATAATAAACACTGATAAGGTAAGTACATGTGAATTGAACATTACGTCTTCATTGTGTAAAATCCTCTGTCTCTTTCCTGTCCTGATGAAATCTCTCCTCCTGCTCATCACTTATTGATCAGATTCTCAGGAAACCGACCCAGATGTGAGAACAAGTCATGCATTTTGATGCTCATGTTGCTCCATTGTTCAGAGAGAGTTAACCTGATTGAGCAAAACCAATGGGATTTTTGGATTCAGCAATCAAAATGACCCTAAAACAGTTGAAAAACAACAGATAATTTTTTTGGCTGTTGACCAGTGTTATCTATGGTTGACAGAACTACATGTCACACAGGTTTCCAGTCCATCGCAGGGCAAAGTGTCATCCTAAAAGTTCATTTATAATCACCAATTTAATTAACAAGTGTGTTTGTGAACTCTGGAGTACCCAGAGAAAACTCAAGCATGCACAGGGAGAGCAGTCCCAGGGTCAGGGGTCCCAGCAGGATTCCGGCCTAAAGTCGTTGTCGATGTAATTAAAAAGTGCTAGCCAATACACCACCACGCAGGCCCAGAATGAGATCTCATGCCACCCAAACACAGCTAAACTTGTGTTGGGCCGTCAGCGGCTGACAGCCTCGGCTCCCTGTGGAGTTCAGCACTGGTTTAGGGAGCTGTATATTCCAATTACCTGGCAGGATCCCCAAGCTATGGAGAGTATTCAGAGGGAGTCACATTCAATTACAGTCTGTGTCCTCTGTGGACGTTGTGTGTTTTTTACCTGTCCTCATGCATAAAGCAAATACTGCTGCTCCCGTGTGAACTTGTGTGTGTGTGTGTGTGTGTGTGTGTGTGTGTGTGTGAGAAAGGTACGTCTGTCCAAATAACTGACTATTTATTTTTATCTGCTTGCATTTATAGACTTCTCATCACCACAACATCCTTTACATTAAAGAGGCAATATTATGTAAAGTTTACTTTTTTGAGCTTTGCGACATGTTAACCCCTCATATTAACATATTAACATATTAATATGTTAATATAATATTAACATATACATATTAACCCCTCATCAAAAACATACCTGGAGTATTGAGTTGATTCTTTCATTTATGTTTCAGAAATNCTTTAATCTCCATAGCAACCATTCAACTTTGCAAATTGTCCAGTTGGACCTATCACTGCATTTGAAGGTGAAGTTCTTTCTCAGAGCTGCAGGCTCCAAGCTTCTGAGTTTTGGCCTCAAACAGCAGCCCTCCACCACTCAGCTCCTTCAGACTAGCCAGCAGCAATTAGCAAAGACATGTTCTCAGTTCAATGCTGGTATGCAAATGAATGTGTAATTGACTGTTGTTCTGATTCGACTGATCAGGCATCCAAATATATACAGGCTGCTTTTGATGAAGTGCAGCTTCACTTTAAGCAACTAAAACTGGTTTTAAATGCTGATAAATCAAATGTATCCATTCCATTAGAGAATATCCCTCTCATAAGAACTGCCCAAGGTAAAGTTATCAAAAGTGTCTCCAGTTATAAGTACCTGGGGTTAATTATTCATAAGGAGATTTCTTTTAAACTCCATGTGAAACATATAATCTCAAAATTAAGGGTGAAGTTTGGGTTTCACTACAGAAACAAATCATGTTTCTCCCTCAGAGCTCAGAAACTTTTGATCACAGCTACTTTTTTTGCCTGTATTTGCTTATGGTGTTGTCTATATGTATGCTTCAAACAGCTGTCTGCAGTCCTTGACTCCAGTGTATCACTGTGCTTTGAGATGTATCACTGGTTGTTCACCCACTACTGTGTTCTGTACTCTCCAGCTGGCATGTCTTCCCTGCATATCAGGTGATATACAAACTGGAGATGACTCTGGCGGAAGAGACTCTTATAGGCCTGCGTCCTAATTATTTATGCACTTTCATTCTGAGAACAGACAGTACTTATGTCTTACTCTAAGGATTGTTTGCACCTCTACATGTACGAACAGAAAAAGGAAAGAAAGATTTTAGTTTTTCTGCCTCCTCTACTTGGAATGCCCTGCAAGCTGAACTAAAATTATCAGTTTGTTTCACTGAACTCTTTTTATAACCCTAACCCTAACTGAAGTAACTACATTCAAAGTTGCTTGAATATGCCCTGAAATGGCCATGCTATACTATGTCCCTGAAAAACACATAATACTTCTTCTTTAAAAATAATGCCAGCTCCATGTGTAAGACCTTAACTCTGCAGAAACGTTGGCCTCTTGTGAAGGTTGGCCAACAAGCTGTAACAGCTTTTCTTCAGACATGTGAGAAAAACAGGAAGCCAAAAAACTATCCGTGTTATTTCTTTGCTCTTTATAAAAGTTTGAAATTTCATTCAACAGAGACATTTGTTTCTGAAAAGACATGAGACGGACATCTCTCAAAAGAGAATAAAACAATGTGAAATGTTTCGGGTTTCATTTGCATTTTATTAAAAACAGAATGTGAAAAACCAGGGAAAAATCGTTTTGGATTTACAGCAATCAAACTATTTTTTGTGCATTTTTTTTACCTGTATTTTTACGACCTATCTTTGGCAATAAGCTGCAAGTCTGAGGGTGGAAGTCATCTTTGCCATCACCCTAATCTTTTATTCCCTTCACAAATTCTCAACTTGTACAGACTCTGGATGGATCACTTAGAAGTATTAATATTACTTCCTGTAACAAGAAAAGTGCTGCTTGTTGTGAACAAAGGGTATTTGCACAATTAAACCTTTAGGAAAAATGCTTTTGCTCAACACATTGCTCACAGTTTTTGTCTGACAATAACAGAGTTCATAAAGAACTCTTTGTAAAGTTTAGGTTATGTATAAAGAAAATATCGATTCACTCAGAAGCCTGTATGACCCCAAATGAATCATAGGTCAGACAAACACACACATTCACCTCTGGCATTTTTTTTTCTGTTATTTCACTGCTATTATGCCCAAAATATAAATATGCATAAATATTGCATAACAAAAGCTCACGGTGAAACGTGGTTTAAAACAATTATACACAAATCATTCTTAAAGTAATGACCCAAGTCATTTTTTGCTAAAAGTGATTTTCTTTTAAACCTAAATCATCGTTTGGCAACAAAAAATGACTTATCCCATTATTTTATGAAGATGATCATTTAAATAATAACTGCTTTCTCATTAACAATCTTGTATATTGCTCTAATGTTACATGCATGTAACATTACATGCATTTCATTCTATAAAATGAACTGGTTGTGACCCAGTGATCTGTGACCTGTCCAGGTTGACCTCGCCTCCCGCCTAATGACCGCTGTAGACACCAGCCCCTCATGACCCAGCAAGGATAGCTGTGTATGGATAATGAATGGACGGGTATATGGAGCAATGACAGTCAGAAATTCTCATGTCTATTATTATTTGTTTTCCAGTATTTCAAAGTGTAGCTTTGAATTACTGCCACCACCTTCCCTCTCTACTTCTGAACTTGGAGCAGAAGCAGTTTAATTCACAGGGCCAAACTTTCCCTTCTCCAATATGTTGATTTGATATACTCCAATAGAGCCTTTCTCCCAGACACCATCAATTGCCTATAGATTTTTCTTAGCTCTCTTCTGAAGAGAAACAAAAGCAGACCCTGAAAAGCCTCAGGCCTAAGAGGGTTTATTGATATCGATGTTGGGAGAATATCGCCTATTTTCACTGGGGGATCAATCAGGCCGTCACCACTTGCTTTATGATCGGCAGACTCTCTGCTTGTGGGTTCACTGTGTGTGTGTGTGTGTGCGTGTGTGTGTGCGCGCGCGTTTGTTTGTAATACCTTGTGGGG
>NW_015114820.1:0-41954 GCF_001443285.1 Poecilia latipinna
ATACAGTTTGACTCGTGTGAATTAGTCCTACTATTTAGTCTCCAGCTTACATGCACACTCAGGCAACAAAAAAGGTTTTCAAAAAGGCATCAAAAAACTTTCTTTTTTTTTTTGTTTGTTTAATCTCAGTAGAGTTGTTGTTATTGGCCCTGCTGGCCTGTTCCAGTCTTCCTGGTTTCGACTGAGCTGGTCTGTGGGAACCAAACGCTCTGCCACTATAATTACCAATCCAACTCCAAACAACCCTGACCTTAGCGCCACCTCGCTCCGATTCATCGCCTGACCCAGCCCTCAGAGTGATGACTTGGCCCGTTTTGAGGCACACATGAATCGCAGTCCCGGCTCCGTGTGTGTTTGCACACGCACTTACAGCTGGCACTGCAGACAGTGGCATCCATCACATCTTGTGAAACTTAATCTCTCAGAGAGGTGGAACAGCTGCAGTGGCACGCAAGCACATGCACACAGAAACACGCTGCACAGGGACGCACTGAAATATTGGTCAGGGTGGGAGTTGGCCATTCTCAAACATGGCATGTGGGGAGGCACCTCTGACCTGAGTGCAGCAAGCTGAGGTCAGGTATTAACAGCTTGACCCACCTACCTAATGTGACCAGGAGTATATACAGAGAGCAGTAAAGTAGTTCTCTGACTCCATATTTCAGATATACATATGTGTAGCACATATGTACTCATTATTGTTGAATAATTTAGAAGGTAACTTTATTTTAAATTCAGACTAAATGCATCAACAAGTCTATTGCAGTTTAGATGACAAAAATGCTTCTTATTTCGAAGTAAAGCAGGAAGTATCTCACTGTAGTGTTGTCTTTACAATGTTTGTGTTTCAGTGCAATTAAAGCATATAAAGATCCAGCAGGTAATGTTGAATTTTTTTTTGAATGAGTCAAAAAGGAAGACTTTCTCCTTTTACTTTTATTTTGAAAAAACTAGAAATGTCATTGTGCCAACACTGAGTTGACAGTGAAACATAAACAGGTTTTGGAACCATTATTAATTTGGCTAATGACTAAATCTCAGTCTTTATTAAAAGGACAGCATACATGCGTCTGTCAGAGTTGAGGGTTGCTTTTTTTACCCTTTTTATTATAAACATTTTAATGATGGGGTTTATTTTCACCTCTGACTACACAGCATAGGTTGAAATCTTTGCAACTTAAATGCAGTGCGAGTCCGCATGTCTGCCCCCAGATCAAAATCTAAAACACTTAAAACACGTCAGACCTGAACAGAGATTATTTTAAACACAGATTAAGATTCATGAAGCATTTATCATATCTGCAATAACATTGCATTTGGTCTCCCTTAAGCACAAAAAAGTGAAATGTTTGAACTTTTCAAACCTGGGCTAGATTATTTTACAATGCTTGCAGATTCATTGTAGAATCTTTTAAAAAATCTATAGATGCATCAATTAAATTCTCCAGAAATTAGAATTGTTCAGTTTTCTATCGATTGGATCTAAATAATTCAAACTTTCAGCGACCTTTTAGCGTCCATGCTAATATTTTGTCATGAATTAGGAACATTCATTTTTAAAACTTCACAAAGCCCTCCAGAGCAGGTTAGTTTTTTTTTTAGTTTTTTTTTCTGGAGCAGACACCCTTCACATGTGGAGCTGGTATGTGAGCCATGTCTCATTATTACGTTTTCTCCATGCACATGTCTCAATCTTACAGGCTCACAACCTAACTGCTATAAGAAGACTTTGCGTGATTGATCTGTACGCGAGTCGAGGTCTGTAGCGGGTGCTATACAGACAGCAATTGAGCAAGACTGCTGACTGCTGTCAAACCTACAGTTATCAGGACGTTACAGCACATTACGGTCACCGAGTTACAGAGGTGGCAAAAAGAGATGCAGGAACTGCAGCCGAACAGGAAGCTATCACTGCATTCTGCAGAAAGAAAGATGATCATAGAGTCCTGTGGAGATCCTGTTACGGCTATAATCAAAAACCCGTTTAAAACAAATAAACAAAAACAAAAAAAAAATACAGATACATGTTTAAATAAATTAGAATCTCCCACAGTTCAATTCACAGTGCCCACCAAAAAAACAGACCCAACTGGCTCCCCAGTGTCTGAATGCACCACTAAAGGGTTTTAGGTGATGTGCCTGGAGCATGGGTCCAGTCGTGAGAGATTGCCTCTGAGCAGGTTTTGAGTGGGGAGCAGCAACCCCAGTGGAATACAAGCTGTTTGGAGCCTCCTTAATCTCTCATCAGCATTAAAAATCTCATTTAAGGAGTTGGCTTGAAGCTATAGGAAGTGCTGTAATAATCTTGCATTGCATTAAACAGAAATTCAGAGAAACTACCCGGGTAACTCTTTTATATAGAATGACACTTTTATAGATATTGGTAAACATTCTATTCTAATATAAAGCTTTAAATAATAAAAAAAAAATGACAGGAGAAAATGGTACGTGTCAGATTGTAATAAATATAAAGGATCAGGCTTAAACTGACATCTCTATGAACTCACGACTACCACACCAAGGTGCAAAACTGATTTCTCATTAAATCCCACAGTGGCCACTTGAAACATTCATAAAACAACTAATCAGCGACAGGACACATATTAAGTGTCACTCACTCACAAGCACGCGCACCGACACCGTAACCGCAGATCACTTCTTAGCATGGGAATGCATTACAAGAAGTAGTTAAGGGCTGCTGTGCTTGCAAGACAATAGCAGGAGCTGCAGACAAAATCTCAAGACACTCACCATATCAACACCATGCAGGGAACCGTCTCTGGAAACAAAGAGAATAAAATAAAGCTCTCAGTGTGGACAGATTCACGCTCTCTCCGTCCACCGTCTGCCTGCACAACATCCACCGTGGCAGCAGCCAAAATAATCCACCGTGCGTCTGTTTCAACCTCTCTCCCTCCCTGCTTCCCTCTCTCTCCCTTTCAACTGCTCTCTCTCTCTCCCTCTCTCGCTCCAGTAATTTCCAGCCCGGTATGTGTGTGCATGTGTGTGTGTGTGTGTCTGTGTCTGCGTGAGCGTGTCTATGACTCGGTAAGGTAACTGCTGAGTCCTCCGGTGTGGTGGATCAAGGGAAGCTGTCTTCTGCATCTTTAAATCAGCACCAAACGAAATGCCTGCAAAGTGATTCAGGTGGGGGGGCAGTGGGCGGGGGGCCAGAAGGGTGGCAGTCCGATCTGCATAGTCAAAAAAGATATCTTTAACTTTATGTGAAATCATCGCTTGAGAGGTCAAATATGCATGTGAATAAGGGGTCAGATATTACTGAATTTCATTTGTCGTAATTCTGTCAAAACAAAAACAATCACAAACAATTGTGCAACTCGGATCTGACATAACTCGTATCCCTCCATTGCAAACTTCTTCTTTTTTTAATCATTCTTTTTTTTTTCTAGATTATTTTGCGAAATTAAACTCAGTTTGAAATTAAATCTCTGCTGAATTTTGGCAACAGGCTATCTGGGATAATGCCGGGAGGGTTTGAAGATTATAAGAAGCGGCAATCACAGACACAATTTATCTCCGGAGACGAGTGGAGCTGATCTTATCTCCAGTAAGCAGCAGCTCCTTGATAAGCTGGGAATATTGCCTGAATGCTTCTTGTTATTAAGGCCAATGCTTTTCAGATTGAGATTTAAGGGACATTATAAAGAGTTTGTTGGGGAGGGGATCTCAGGGCTCCACAAGAAAGAAATAGTCATGCTTTGGATGTGAGAATTGCGTCTTGCTGTTCAAAACCTTTTTAAGGATAATTTTGTGTTCATAACAGTCTAATACCCTGTGTAATGAGCCGTGCTGCAAATTTCAGAAAAGGCCGAATGAATAGAATACTAAAGTGAGACGAACTCAAAAATTAATTACACTGTACCAGAGTTTTCTAACCTGACATTTTTAGATGAAAATTGTGTCTCCAAATGCTGGAAATACCCTTGCAGCAGTGATAATGTCAGCAGTAATGACACAGTTAGTTCAAGGAAGTGCACGTTTAGTATGGCTAACATTGTGGTGAGGCAAAACAAGCATCATGCTGTCTTTGTCTTTTCTCTGGCACAGTTTGCAACTTCCATAAAGCCATTAGAGTTTAATGGAAACAGTCTGGACACAGAGACAGAAGAAAAAACAGAAGGTTGTTAAAGAAAAGACAGGCTATAAAGACTAAAAGAGAGTATTCAGGTCCTGTTCCAAGTGCCTCAAAAGTGTGGGAAACTTCTTTCTGCCAGCTGACTGGCAGTGCGCATCCACATGTTTCAGTGAGGGAGCAGTGTATTGCTTGATGATTTATATAGGAAGAGAAAACGCTAGTACATTTTTGCAGTTTTTAAAGCACAACAAAGCAAGTGGTACGATTGTGGTTGATTAAATATTTCTTAAAAGTTATGCACTTCTTTTGAATAGTCTGACAGCACATAAACGCGTTTGGTGTTGGGATAAATTGAAGATCCTGGCGCTTTGCTGTAAAATGTAACATTCTGACAAAGTCGCACCAAATAACATTTGCGTGTCTTTTACTCAAATATCACGAGAAAGGAGCTTTAACAAACCAAGGGGCCAGTCCGTATTGATCAGCATATAAGCACATGGGTTTAATTTAAATACGAACTAGTTAGAGGATGCAAAATAAATTAAAACTGTGAATTATCTTCTGTTTAAGTAATAAAGTATACAGAAAGTTTTCGGTAAGCTCTCTGTTGCACCAGCAGCTACAGAGCATTGTTCAGCAAATTCAAATGCATGCCGGTCATGTAGGCAGGGAGAAAATTAAGAAAGGACATTGGCTTTAAGAAACGTATGGGCCAGAGGTAACAGAGGTTACCTCTGGAGGTTAAGAAACTAAGGAGTTTAAAAGACAACTTGATGAAGAAACAGTGGTACAGAGTACAATATGAGAAGCACAAAGGAAACTAAATAAAGGAACTCAATCAGCAAATCAGACCAGGTGCTCTCCTTTTGTGTTTTCGTAACAGAGAAAACAAAACTGAATTACTCCAAAGACAATAGCACCAGCAGCAAGACACCTCCAGCAAACAACATATCTGTCAACAGACAGCAACAGTGTTCCTAAAGCCGTTGTGTTCCTGTTCCTTGGTCGTTATTCTCATCTAATTTCCTCTCCACTGACGGTGAAGGTTAGGATCTTCTTTTAGACCAAGGCATTGAGACCCTTTCCAGCAACCTGTGCTTTCTTATTAGTCCTCTCATTTATCTTCTACTGTGGACGTGCCCACCTTTGCACATCTAGAAACGGAAACTCTTCACAATTCTTCTTTGTCAAAACAGCTCAAACTCAATCAGATCGGCTGAAGCGCCTGATCATCAATTGTGAAACTTTGCAACAGATTATCAGATGTGGGCTTTGACAGGGCCAATCTAAGCAATATGTTTTTGAGAAAATATGCCACAGTACCGCTAGGTGTATGTTTAGAGTCCGTGCCTCACTGGAAAGTGAAACTACATACTGGTCTCAAGTTTTCACAGACTATGTTCAGTTATTCTTTCAGGATTACTTATTTAGGTCCATCCATCTCCCAAACAATTTTGACTAGCGTTCCCGAAGCTGCTGGAACCACAGCGGGGAGATGGTGTGCTCTGCATAGAGTTCTGTATAACTCTGCAGTTCTTCCAGAGTTACCATAGGGCTCTTGGTTGCATCTCCTGATGATATTTTCCTGATGGGCTGAATACAGAAACCATACATTCTTGATTTGACATTTGTAAGAGAAGCTCTTTCCATATTCACAGTTATGTATGGACTACTTTGTGTTCATTGAAGTTTGAGGTCATACTGGGGCAAAATGTGAAAAACTCAAAGGGTTATAAATATTGTAGTTTTTGGAAGAAAGTGTATGGGGTCTACTGTTCGATGTTTCTTGCATGCCTGTCCTGCTTTTTGTGTGTAAAAATCCATCATGTTCACCATGCATGGCCTTTCTGGTTCAAAAGCTGCCTGCGGATGAAGAGCACATACCATCAGCCCATTCAGTTATCCGTTTTCAATGATTTTTTTAAGTCATGCATGAACTTTCCTTTATAAACACTTTTTATCCAGTCACTAACCCAACACAATATCTCCAAAGCTTGCAGTAAAACACAGATGGAAGTGGATCTCTACTATATGAAGAGGATATTGAAAAAGGACTAAAACTGGGTCAAATGACATACTCTAGGATGTTTGCCGTCTTACAACTTTAGATATTTCATTCAGAATATATGCATTTTAAAAGAAACATTTCAATTCATTTTTGCATGCAATATTCTGATGTTAACATAGCACGAGGTAATCTTTAATTTTAGTTTTAAGTCTAGTTTATAACCAGAGATGAAGGTTATAAAATCCTGCTAATAGCTGCAAGGCAAGAATCTCAGCAGGGCGCCACAGCACATACATAAAAGGGAATGCTGGATTAAAAATGGGGAAACTTTTAAAACATTTTTCATGGGATGGCTGTGACCGCGCCATTAAAAAACAGTTTGTAGAACTGATAAGTTCTACAAACTGTAGTGACAATTAGCTAACATTTCACAGATGCACTGATGTTTTAAGAGACTTGACACTTTTAAAAAATTTGTTATCAAGTGACAAATTAATACAGAAATTGCTTTGGAATTGAACTAAACTGTATCCAAGCACTGAAGCGTTTCTAACCATTTTCATAACAAAATTTGTTGATAAAAATAATCCTAAAAACACAGTACAGACAGAGAACTAGTTGATGGCATAAAAATACAGATATTTGTGCATACGTGGAAATACAGATGGCTATATGATATTTTGTGAGTTTGACCTACGCAGGTCACCAATAAACAGAAACCGTTGACGTAGCTTTGATCTGTAGGGTTTTAGTCAGAGTTTTGATTGTTTCTGCTTGATTTGTTTTATAAGCTTTGCTGCTTCAGATAATCTGCTTTTGTCCATGTTTCCTAGATCGTTCATGAGTTTGATTCCTCTGCTGTCCTTTACTTGACCTTCACTTAACCTTTATGTCTAAATCAGTTGATAATTAGCTATTTGTATCCAGCAAAGCAGTCACCCCTCCATACCAACATTTCTTAGTAATTTCCATTCTTAAGGTATTTTCGGACTGAGGAAGCGGGTTAGGGTTATCTGCTTAACTCAATTCAGACTCTTTGTTTTTGCTCAGGGGCAACTGATGCCATTCGTAATTTTTATAGCTGCTTTTATAGAGTTTGTCCAGCTTGTTGTGTCAGAGTAAAGCTGTAAAACATTAAAATTACAGATGTTCTTACAATATTGCATGCAAATGACTGCTTTTATGCAGCAATCCAATTAAAATGCCTCATATTCACATTATCTACTGATATGTTGTTAGTGTATGGATTATTATTGCCCTTAATGGCCACACCAAATGTATAGTTTGAGGGGCTGAGGTGCTACTGTGTGGACACATTGTGATAATTGCAAAGAAAAGAGTGAGTAAAACATGGGTACATTTTAAACTGTATTGTCATTGGAATATTGAATGATTATAAAGTTTATAGGGTAAAAATAAAACCCTGTTTCTTAAAAGTGTTTTTATGCATTTCCTGCCATCGCAACATGTTTGCTGAGTTCTGTAACTCACTGTAAGTTAACATCCTATTCTCTCAAAATAATATTCCTGGATGTGTAACCACATCAGTTTGCTTCAGCTGGAAGTTTTCTTCCACAGTTTTGGATCCAAATAAAGAGAGTGTTACTTTAGCAGCAGCCAGACTGCTTATCAGCATTTTGACTTTCTTTACATTCAATATAATGTATGTCTGACAATAACTTCAGGTGACATTTAGGTGCAAAAACTTGCTGTGAGTTAACTAATCGCAAGCAGACTTATAGAGTTTGGATGGAATAACAAAAGAAAAAGTCTGAAAAAACAAAACAAAACCCAAACATTTTAACAGTTGCATCACTGCTGTTTGCCACAACCTTATAGGTGCAACAAAAACTAATTATGTGGAGAGGAATGAGAGCTTTCTGAAACAACTCTATAGATCACTAATGTAAATAATTGTTATAGAAATAGCTTTTAGGGGATAAGTGTACATCAGAGTAACAAAGATGTTCATAACCCGAGCAGAAATTAAGCCTATAATACTGTAAGAATGTTAGCATTTATAAACAGTTTTCACCACAAACTTTTATTTGCAACTGTGATCAGATAGAGGCAGACAAGGCTCACAAAAGAACGCTTTTAAAATCCACCATGGGTTGCTGTTTTTTTTTTTTTTTAGCTCAGAGACTCAAAAACCCCTGTTCTGCACTCAGATAACATTTCTGCTGACTGCTTCCTCCTCAAATCCACATCTTTACTTCAAATACAGAAATCTGATCTTGACACCTTGCTATCACTGGATTTGTCTTTAGTGGAAATGATTTTATGGATTAAAGTGTTTGGAGTTCTAAACATTCATTTGCTTTATGCTTGTTTTTTTTTTCCTTCACACTTTTTAGACTTTTTTTTACATATTCATGTATTTACATGTTACTTTCTACTGTCAGTTAAAAGCATGAACACAAGTGAAAAGTATAAATGTTAATATATGACCTTTAATGTAGCATAAGGTACATTCTGACATGGGAGTTTGGGCTTTTTAGCATTCCTTCTCCCAGCTCATCCTTTAAAACCTCACATAGCCTTTAAAATGCTGTAATCAGCAAACATGCAGCTCTTAGTGTAGCCTACACTGCTTTTTTAGTAAATGTCAGAAGGAAATGTAATCAGCATGTTAGCTGGCTGTTAAGCAATCTCAATGCAACTAATGTTCAGTATTGGAAAGGCAAGAACAGAGAACTAAAAATGGTTCTCTTGGAGATTCAGGCTTCACATAACATAATCTGCGACTGCTGATGATTTATGTATTTATTTCAATTCTTCATGTTGAAGTCTCCGTGTACGTTTAATAAAATTTAGCTTCTTTAGTTTTATTTGTTTTATGTCTCCTGCAAAATAGTATTAAAGTCCTTTGGTGATTACAAGAGAAGAAACGTTATTTTGACATTTAACCCTCCAATGCTCTTAGCACGACGCTCAGAAGAAACACCGCAAATGTCATGGTCGAACAACGGGGAAGTTGTCCCATCAGACCGCCAGTTTCCAAAACCACACACATAAAAAAGCCACGTGGGGTCAGCCTGACCCTGCCAGACCGCCCACAAAGTAAAAAGCTCATGGGGTCCAAATAAAGCTATCTCTTAAGGCTGAGGGAGGTTTAAAGAACAAGAATCAAGGAAAATCAACTCAAATCATCACTAAAGCCTCACAAACATAACTTTAACTAGTAATGTAAACCATTAAATATTTACTCAGCGACTTATGAAATGTTATGTAATTACGGGAACGTCTAGAGGCAACCGCATAAATCTAAAATGGAGTTTGATTTCTACTCCCTTCTATTATGCCAGTAGCAATAATAATATCAAGAAGTAAACACTGAAATTACACTGCAAGTATTTTATTTAAAACATGTGTCAAGAGCTCTGCAATTAAGTGTATATGTGTTTGGAAACTTACAAAATGGGAAAAAGTAGAAAGTAATCAGATGGAATGGCTAAAAAAAAAAAAAACATTATAAAAATACAAGGCAAAATTTCCCAGAGAGCAGGTTCGTATTTCATTGCTGTGAAGGTTAAACTCCTGACTTGTGAGCGAGCTACAGAGGAGTGGCCCATTAAAGCCGTGACATTTCAATAATTGCCTTCAATCCCAGCATCACAGATAATCAAAGTGCCACCCACTAATAACAACACACACACCCACACACACACACACGCGCGCGCGCACACACACACAGAGACGCAATGCGTTAATCACTGAACCTTAATGGTTTATACCATGTACATGAACGTAACCAGCAGATTCTTATCAGCCAGTACAGTTCGGTGCACAAATGATGCGATAATGTTTTAGGCACAAAGTAAAAATGTTTTCATATGTTTTCATGAATATTTGAAGCCACTTTAAAAGCAGAAAAACATTAAATCTCATTGGTGCTTGTGTGGAAGTTGGCTTCAGCTCTTCTGTGAATTCAGGCTGTTTTTCTTCTGCTTTCTCATGCAATCCCACACTGACATAATGTTGAGACCAAAGCTCTGTACCAGGCAGACTGTCTATTGCTGTACTTTTCTTTCTTACTGCTGATGATAACTTTTTTTTATGGCTGCATGTTTGAGTCATCAATGCACGCTGCAGAACAAGCCGCAGATCATATGCCTCCCTAATGGTACGGCCAGACGAAGGAGAATCTAAGCATTAATAAGAGAAAAACTCTTTTCCCTTTAAGCTCTAGATGAAAATTTGCAGTTTTAAAGACATAGTTTGGGATTTTTAAAGGGAGATTAACATAAACGGTTATAAACATTTAATCTTGACCTGCAGTACTGTTTCGGTGTCTGCATTTAATAAAAATCCAGATTAGTTGGTATTGGAGGCTAAAGTTAATGTCTGATCCAACACAGGCCGAGTGGACATCTCTGTCTTAAAGCAGATCCTCTCGTTGTTTTGTTGTTGTTGAAGGCCATAACAGCAGGCAGGAAGAAAAGCAGAACATTACCTCAACACACTGACAGATCCCTTTCAACACCAGCAACTGATATAATTCTGATAACTCTTTAAATTTAAAACTGCATTTTACTCATGTAAATCGGTTCACTTTTGACCGCAGCATACACACAGATGTGTTTCATTCTCATACTGCATCATTATCCCTTTCTTCCTTTAGGCGCTGTCCTGGCACTTGTCAGTTCTCCACTCATTAGTTTTACACAGTTGGCTGCTAACCATTAGCGACTTGGCTGCTTGTTAGCGGGATGGCAACTTCCCTGGTTGCACCTGGACAATTACAAGCATAATTTCATAGATGGAGACCCTAATGCAGCTAACAAGGACTGCAAGAACAGTCAGAGGAATGTTATGGGAAAGGCTGCTGACTAAAAGGCTAAACAAGGATAACTTTTGCTGCTCCTACTCACTTTTTTCTCCCTCTCTTCCTCTTCTGACTGATTAATTCTGGTAGATGTTTTTGATTTAGCTCTAACAATATCAACCTGCCTCTTATTAACTCTTAGAAAAGACAATTAAGAGCTTTTACATTTCGGAATTGACCAATTTACCCGAGAAGCTCTAAAACGTCCTCTTGTATTGTGGTTAATCTTCACAAACAATATTCAGCTGAAAGTACCAGTGCCTTGCAAAAGTTTACATTCACACTGATTATTTTTTTCCGATACTGTCAATTTACAACCACAGATTAAGTGTGACTTATTGAGATTTAAGATTATAGAGCTAAAGTGAAAACGTACGCATGCGTGTGTGGGGGCGAGGTGTGTGTAGGGGGGGGGGGATCACAGGCAAACCACGCTTAATAATCTTGTTGGTATTTTTCATTATACCAATAAAATACATTGCAACTGTTGGATGAAGAATGAGAAAATGTGGAAAAGTTTATGGGACTTGACATCTCTGGCTGCATTGTCTCTGTAAATCTCTTTTTGTACTCCTGAGAAAATTTGATTCAGCAAGACTGAATTTTGCTTCTTCAGCTTATGTTTATTAGCATAACAGAAACAGTAAAATAACATGTTGAAAAGTGGACTTGAGTAATGCACTGGAGACATATCTGCTGCCTGGCACGAAGGTGCAATCCTGCATCCAAGCATCACAAAGAATGAAAATAAAAGCGGGACAAAAGAGAGCGAGAGAAAAAAAAAACAGACTAAACAACAAATGAGAAAGCAGCTGAGCGGTCTAAAAGAAGGTTTTTATCGAACGCTAAGAATGGAGGGCAGATGATGAACACCCAGCCTGCTCTTTTCACTCCGAGGAAATTGCATTTTGGAATATCGAGCAAGCTGTTATGATGAAGTACACAGCCCCTCCCCTCTGTGTGAACACACACACTGACACACGCGCGCGCACACACAAGTGCTCACATTTTATTGTAGCATGTATTGGCGATACAAAAAAGATCATATTTACAGAGCTACACACCCTCACCCACACAAACACGACCACACGTGCATGAAGAAGCTCATTTTGTGTTTTTTTTTCCAAGGACTCCCCACTATTGAAAGAGAGGAAATGAGAGTCGGAGCAAACAGTGAAGGTAACAGAAAACAAGGGAGTGGAGGGGATATCAACAGAGCAGGAAGTGACAAGAAAACAAAGACACAATAAAGGAGCAAGAAGGAGCGAATAAAAAAGAGAGAATATCAGAGTGAGGCTTCCTCTTCTTCTGGCACTGCTATAGTTGTCTTTGATAAGGCAATCAGTGTGTAAAACAAAACAGAAAACATCTTTTCTGCCGTTTAGAGCCAATGGGCCCTTTTCAAACGGCAAACAGGCAGATCATTAATCATGGATGGTGATTGTAAAATGAGTGACAAACAGACACAACATTCAGTCACGGGCACAAGCATCGACTGTGCATTCTGAAGATGGACGGAGTTCCACCGACCGTCCCCGAGTTCCTGTGGACAGCGGCGCACAGATGCAGACATGCACGCATACAGAGAAAAACACAAGCTATAATTTTGCAGCTTATCTTTGTTTACATAAATACAGCAGCAACTATAAAATTATACAGAGAGCTCTCAGGTACGGGCTGTACGCAGTCGGCTCGCAATCACGCCAAAACCCATGCCTGCGTGAGCACACACAAAACGTACACATCTACACGCGTGCAAACGGGTCATGGAGAAGTGGCTGTCACTGTGATTGGTTCCTGCTGCCGAGGGCAAACCCACAATACCCAATTATCTGTCATTATACACCACGGCAGCTCCTGCGGTCTGGAAGCCGTATTTCTCTGTGCACGTATGCGTGAGTGCGTGTGTGTGTCAACGCGGGAGAGATTGGCAAATTGCTAGTTATATATTTCAGCATGCTAAAAGACGAGAGGGGAGATGCGGAGGAGGAGGAGCAGGCCAAGTCGAAATATGCAGAGCGAATATAAAAGGAGGCAAAGAGAGATTGATTATTATTTTTGACAGCTGTAGAGGAGATGGGATCACAGGGAGCCGGAGACCTCCGAGGAGCTGCGTGCCGATGACAGATGTTTGGTGACCAGGACGCGCCAGTTGCGGCGCGGCCAAGAGTGTTGAAGGCCACAGATTGAAGAGCTCAGTCAGAGTATGACTGATATTCCATCATGTATGAACAGCATGTGACTGAGCTGTGTGACCAGCGTGAAGAGAATCTGAGAAATACCTTGGAATTCGTCTCAAAGAGCTCGCAGAACAAAGGCCAATATGCCTGCTGTTGCTCAGAGACACAATCTGTCATTAAGATATCACGCTCGATTTCACTTGGTCTTGGTATCTGAAGTTTGTACCAAGTTAAAACGCTTCCTATGTCCCCTAGGTTTGAGGGTTTTCTTTTTTCAGTGAGCTACTCTGGTTGGAGTTCAAAGAAAAAAAAATAAATCCTGTCTTCAGATCTTTAAATCCACCTACTTGTTGATTCCAAACTGCTTAGAGATCCCCTCATTTATCAGCCCGTCATCATTTACTTTATCTTGGCAAATAAAATGTTGCTTTTGCTTTGCTCTGGTGGTATTGTACAAACCTACATCCTTTGCTCTTCATGTTTTAAAAATCTCACATAAAGTTCAAGTTTTTAAAGCAGCTCTACAACAGCTTCTCATGTTGCCGTGTATGCTGCTATATCTCATATCAGATGCATTTTGTACACTATGTTTACTGGGACTGAAGGGTATAACGTGTATATTGTACTACTGTGTCAAGCTGGGCACTTTTGCCATCTGATTTTCTAATGGTTTGGTATTTGATGATCACCTCACCATCAGGGGATAAAAGTTGATCAGTTCCTCCACTGCATGTGTTCATGGGAAGTTAATAATATCCTTGCTGCTAGATTTGAGTAGCACTTACATCAGTTCTGCAGCAGTGATGCTTGTGTATTATGTTAGCTACATGGCATGTTCAAAATAGAGCTGGTGATCACATGGCACATCCTTGCGTATCATCTGCACAAGAAGGCAATGATTGAGCTTTACTTAGCTTTGGCAGTGTTTATTCCCGATTGAATAGAAAGGAAAGATGGATAGTGTGATGGGCATACGAAGACGTGGACTGGTAGTAAATTCTAGAACTCACAGAGCTGGTATGTGAAGGATAAGAAAGCATGAATGCAAAAATGTGTCAAGGTAAAGTGGTAGTTAGTATTCCTGCCTCACTTACTGTCTCCATACAAGTCTGTCTGTGTGAAGTTTGTTTTTTCCTATGGGACTCTTTGACTTCAATTTGGGTATTCCTCCCACGGCCCAAACAGTTACATGTAAGCATTCGCTAGCTTATTCAGCAACAGGACAGTGCATAGTCACTGCAAAAAAAAAAAAAAAAAAGTCTCCTCAAGAATCCTCCAGGCATTGACCTAGTTGTCAAACTCCCAATATCCTAACCCAGTTAAGGATTTACCAGGAGTGGTAAAAACAAGTTAAATGTACGCAGGAACTTACAACCCAATAGAGATAACCTGAATTATATCCTGTTTTCTTTTACTAACGACAACCTTTGCACTTTTTCTTCCCTTCTTCATACAGTGTGAATGTATGCGTTTGGCACATGCCACATTTCAACGCCGGTTAGGGAGAGTAAAGTCCTTCAGGCATTATGGATGCTAATCTGAGCCCAGTCATGGCAGTAAGCCTTAACAACTCTAATGTAATGAGGAGAGGACAGTGAAGGCCATCAATTCAGTTATTAAGTACTTTTCGTTCTGCCCCTTGGAGTGCTTAAGAATTGGTGCCAGAACCGTAATCTAGACAAGTTTCTGTCTTTGTGATGGTGTTGAGAGCTCTTTGACAAGAGAAAATATGAAGTGTGTCTTTTTACGTTCCGAATACAAGAACATGTGATTTCAAACTGAATATACATTGTGGACCATGAGATCAGAAGTCAGAAAAAAAAAATAAAATACACGATCCCTTCGTAAAATCTCTATGACCTTCAGTTCATAATGTTCTAGATCAATAATTGATTGCTAAAGCTTCTTTGCTGCTCTATTGAACCGTCTTCCTATTCAAACTTGAGCAATGCTCAATCATGACATGAAAGTCATCATACCATCCGTCTCAAAATAAATCCATCTTACTGTACACTCATAACACACATCTGATGTGTGTGTGCGTGTGTGTGTGTGTGTGCGTGTGTGTGTGTGTGTAAGTGTTTGTGAAGTCTGACACTGATCTGTCCCTGCCTGTTTTACAGCTATGCTTCTATAATCCCCATCCTAATCCACTGCCTGTGTGTGCGTCTGTATTTGTGTATCAGTTTATGTTTGTGCTTGTGACGCATGGTGTTTAAAAATTACAGCTTTCAGCGGCGCCTCTTTTTGCTATGCCCTCCCCCTGTCCCCCCCACTTGATGTGCAGTACTGCAGATAGGAGCCGTGGCCCTCAATCTAAGCTCTCCTCGCCATCGAACCACTCAGCACGATGGCCTGGGCTCAACGATTCTGCAGCCAATATCTCCATTACTATTTTCCATCCACAGAAAACACACGGTGACAACTGGATGGCTGAGGGTAATATTGCTTCTAAATGATCTGTTGAAATGGGTGCAGTGACATAGGAGGAAAAAGGCCAATGCTGGTGAGGAACTGGTGATTACTGCTGCATATGTCTTTCTGTCCCTGAAGGTATTTCTGGCTCCAGAACAGCATGTTTTTTGGCCTGCGGTTGCTGGCTAGGCATTCAATCCGGCGTCAAATGATTCTGCAGTAGTCAGGGGTATTTATCAGTTCCGGCACAGCTGTAAACATAACACCTGAGAGGACATGAGGATTTTCACTGAGTGTGCTGAAAACAGGGAGCAACCCACACATTCAGCCTTTGCCCAAGTGCACAGTAAAAGAAGAAGAAAACATAAAAAAATCACTTTAACTCATTGTATTCCCTAATCCGCAGAGTTCATAATTCCTCAGTTTTTCAAGTTAACTTTACAGATCGATATGTTATTGTGGACTGTGAACTGGACGTCTGCTGCAGCCTTTCACAGCCTCAGTACAAGAGAAGCACAGAGAAAAGACGAGTTATTTGAAAACTCAAAAGTTTGACCTATTTTCAATCAGTAAACACACCATGCTAAGCGCTACAAGGTTTGACTGACTGCAACACTGTTTGCTGTGGATGCTGTCTTGGGGGACAAAGACTCAAACTTTGCAATTTTCTTTTGCATTGTGGTGTAGCTAATATTAAACTGTGTTTCAGAGCTATCTTTTCTGAATGCCTGTAGTGTAGTCACTCTTAGTGCAAGAGAGAACAAGACATTCAGTAGATAACAGAAAGGGTGAACTGAGTATGAAATTCGAGTCCATTTCTGATATTCTCCCCACAGGCTTTGAAAAATAAAAGAACCGGCATGATGATAAATTCCCATTTAGGATGTAAAAGTTGATCTTCATTCTTTTATTTTTAGTGTTTTTTAATGTATTCACTCTTCAACATACTGTTTCACAGTAAATAATACCTTAAAAACATAGCATCCAGCATTCTCAATGCTCTTTCTTATATGAGGTTGGTAAAGGGTTCAGCGAGAAACAAACTATTTTTCACTGACCATTGTTCCGGTCAGAAATTGTGGTCCTCCACAGTCCATACAGTGATTAAAATCAATTCACTCTTGTAATAGTCTGCAGGGGTCTCCCTGGGAGAGATAATTGACTTGTCAGCTCCAACAGAATGAGGGTAACCCATTGCTTCTGGCTGGGCTAAAGGATTCAGTCACCTTTTTTAACGGGTGGACCCGAGTTTAAAATCCTAAAAGTATTTTGTTGTAAAATGTTGGTATTCTTTTCAACAAGCGATGTTTTTTTCTCCTTCTTTTACTGACTTTGCACGTCAGTATTAGGAAATAAACGTGAACCTTCTTACTATGGCAAATTAAGTTAGGAGGTGAGAAGAAATTCAGCTTGTATACCTTGTGTGAGAAGATGAGAAGAAGATGTCTAACCTTGGAGCCCCAGCAGAGCACCGTGTTAGTGGAGGAGCTGAAGAAAACCAAGCAGAAACTGGCAGCAGCAGCCAGGCAACAGAGCATTCAAGCAGAGTGTAACGGATCTTTTGCAGCTTGAGTAGAACGGCCAAAATGTTAGAGTATGCTTGATATATTCTGCAGTGAGTGGGAGAAATCAAGTGTGAAGCAGCAACACAGGTTAAGCTGACTGCCCGAATTAGCTTGCAGCTCATTTGTGAAAACACAAATAAGCATTTTAAAAGTTTTTTTTTTTCTTTTTGGAATTGGACAATCAAAGAGCAAGACATAAATTATTGTAGATTATTCTACAAATTCCAGACTTCTTTTTTAAAACCCAGTTTGTAGCCTGTAACTTATACATGAAGACAAAAAAAAAATCCTTGCATTCCAGTTCAATATCACGCATCGCCTTGTCTTGTGAGCTGGATGTATTGCTACAGCTCTAGATATACCAAGTATAAGTCGCAGTCCCTTTCCATATTGGAGTTACTCTGCTCTTGCATGACAGAGTACCAGTACGGGACAGTATAGTAGTTGAAACCTTTTTAAAAACATCATTCCATAAATCCAGTTTCCAGCCACGTGATGTTGCAAAGCTGTATAAAAGACGAGTCAAACAAATGTTGTTGGTCTAGTCTTAAAAACTGACTGAGGCTATAGTAGGGAATGCTGCTTTGTGCAGCTACGTTTTAAGGATGTATGTGAATCATGTGAGCCCAAGTTAGAAAACAACTGATGGACAATGCAACATGGAAAAACTGAAAATTAGTTTTTTCTTTTTTTTTTGATCATGTCTTTTAACCCTTGTGTTTAGAAATGGGGTCCAACCGACCCCACACCCGTAAAACTTGTATCATTTGCCACAGTCCACGCACGCACAAGGGTTAAGTTACAGTAAATGAGGAACGAGAGAAGGGTCCGGTCGTAGTAAAACCAGTCATGTTGTGCTTTTATGTTCTTAGGGTCTTTAGTCCAAATGGACACCGGGGCACTTCATGGAGCGACTCAGCCTTTTCAGCATTTAAGAACTGCTCTTGATAGCGAGCAGAGAGAGGAGTAAGAGGTTGATGAGTGAAGCCCTCAGCAACGGTAATCCCATTAGTGCTGTACTGGATGGTAAGCTCTCCACTAATGAGTGATGAGTGTGTATGTGTGTCCCATGTGCGCATGTACCCAGTATGTGCGTGTGAGTACTGCCGAGTCCTGCTGAGGCTATCCTAATTATCAGACGTGACTCACGTGAGGGTAATTACAGCACATGGAACACTGGGAACAAGGCTACAGCTGACCCAAAAATCTTCAACACTAATGAAGCGATAGCACTCGCAGAGTCCACGCAGGCACACATTCTGTTCTCACATCTAGCTGAGACATAGGGACCAAAATTGCGAGTCAGTAAGACAGGCAAGAGGACAGAAAGGGGACAAACGTTTCCTTCAGACTGCATTAGCGAGAGCAGTGAGATTTAGGAAAAGCTGTCAAGAGACCCTCGGCCTTGTTCCTGTATGAACTAATCTGGCAGCACTCTGTTCTTTGTCATATCTGGCCACAGCTCTACACTACTTTGGTCTGCTCCCACAGCCGCGGATTAAGCTTGGCTACCCGAGACTAAATTCTCTATTGAGGAATCATCTAAGTGTAATCCGTCTGTGAAGCCATCCCTGTATAGTACAGCATATTATTTCTTTCACAATGACTATTTTACACACCACGCTCTGGAGATGCATGCGGACATGCACAAGAATGGTTTTGCCGTGTGTTGGCATGGGAGCGTGAGGGTTTCTTTAATTTGTTACCCAAAAAAAGATTGGTTCACCTGAGGCAGCTCACATGGGAACACATTAACTAAACCTAGGTATAGGATATTCTCCAGCTGTCATTTGTTTAACTTTCAGTAACACTCTTATTTAAATGTCCAGAATCACTTTTACTGAGGCTTTTATTTTATGCGTTTTCTCTTTTAACGTCTGTTATCTATAGGATTTGTGTTAAAAACGATCATGACTGCATAACAGGGCCATGAAAAATACCCATAAAGATTATTCTGTTTTTAATTTTTTTTTTGTGTCGTGCTCTTTACATGACTGTGGACGATTATTGCTTCACTTTTGAAACAAGAATCACCCGTTTAAGATCACCTGTTTCATCATTAGAGTTAAGTTCAGATTTTTACAACAAAACTCAATGACTGCCTTTCATAGCAGGCAGATGCTTCATTGTTACATCTGGTTGCTTCTACTGGTTTAAACATTGGTTTGAAAAGCTCTAGAGCATGTGTTTACAGTTGTAATAGCTCTTCAGACCATAGCCACTTCTGGTAACTTAAAATGGTAATATTTATTTTCAGAAACAGATGAGTCTATGTTTCTGTATGTACTGTTTGGGTTTATTGAACATGAATAAACACCATATGCTCTCTGTGACAGATTACCAGACATCCTTGCTGACTTACTCCTAAAAAAAAAAAAACATCACCCACCTAATTTTAGTTCCTTGCTCTTTCACTATTTCCAATGATATCAGATTAACTAAATGTAGGTTTGTGACCGACTCATTCCTAATGTCTTGTATTCACAAAGAAACAGCGTGGGATGAGGGAACATAAGATCAAGCTGCTTGAATGGGTATAAGAAAGACCTTGGAAACCACCTGTGATACCACTAAGGTATCTGGTCCAAGTGGAATTTAATTTATATTTGATGAGTGGGAAGCTGCATCACAGCAGCCTAATTCTCAATGCTCTATTCCCAAGGCTTTGGCAAGAGTCTAACTACAAAGGAGCGAGGCATCATTCAAGGTCCACGGCTTTGCTTTTATTGTCAGGAGGAATCAAGAGGATGATTCAGGTGACCTGTGTGTGGGCATGTTCTCTCTGCTACCTTGGCCTGTTCACTTACATCTGTGAAAGATTTATTAACATTCCTGAACTTCTTTCTGAGATGAAAAACTACAGTCACAAAAGAAATTGCTTGGAGTCGTGTTAGAACAAGGACGGAGTATATTTTCTTCCAATGGGTTTGTAAAACATCAAATGTGTAATTTGTACTGTGAAGAATATGTTTATGGTTGATTAGGTCACAGATTTATCTTTCCGTAAAGAAAATGCATTTAAGAGAATATCTTAATGCATTTCTGATGTTAGTTGATTTCTTTTGGAAAGTTGGTGCTATTAGAATGTCAGATAACTTCCTGTTAGCTCCTCTAGAGGGCACGAGCAAAAAAAGAGCCCTAACCAGACAATGGTACTATAGGGACTTTCTGAGCTTCAAATAATGTTATAATGTTATTTCCTCATCAGTGTTGCTGTGATTTATTCCTGCATGTCTGAGAAATCCTTGAATCTTGCAGAGCAGCCACTCGGAGGTGTCCCAACGCCTGCGCCATTTTACCCAAAGCTCCTCCTTGGAGCTGCAGTCTCCAGCAGAGTTTCCTCCCTGCAGAGCGCCCCTCACCCATGTCTTCCCCATTTAGCCCCATTAGACTAGTGACAGCAGCAATTAGCAAACAACTGGTGGAAATGCGAATCTGCTGATTGTCATTCAAACTACTTCTCAGTCCAACTCTCCTAAGAAAGGTTGCGAATGGAATCAGGGGGAAAACTGTTGTTACGACATCCAGAAGGGAAAGTTCTGGAAAGGGTAGGAGCTTCTTAAAGGAAACAGAAGCCAATTTCAAGGTATCAGATATGGCTATGATGTGAAGTTAAATTTCTATTAAGCAATGTTTTATATATATATATATATATATATATATATATATATATATATATATATATATATATATATATATATATATATATATATATATGTTCATTGTATATTTTTAGAACAACTTAAAGTAACATAGTTAACTGGTTGTGCTCTAAAATGGCACTATGTGCCAGGAAAGTACAAAATAGCATGGGATGTAGAGAATGATTTAGAGGATTCAACACAACATGATGTCCTGTTGTTATAATATTATAATTTTATAACAAGGAAGTCTCTGTCATCCTCCTGAAGGAAGGGTGGTTTATGGTTTTTAGGACATTAAAAAGGCTGGTGGATGGGACAGATCTACGTCAGTGGTAAACAGCTCCAGTCCTCTGGGGCCGGTGTCTTGCAACCTTTAGATTTTTTTTAGATTGAATTATGTAGTCAAGTTCTCCAGAGACCCGCCAATGACCGGCTTATCTGACTCAGATATATTGAAGCAGAGACACAACTAAAAGTTGAAGGACGCTGGCACTCTAGGACTTGAGATGTCAGACCCTGATCTACTTTTAAGTGTACTAATAAATCACAAATGTGGGCAGGACATCAATTTTGACAACTTAAGAAGCTTTAAAACCATCTTTAAGTCTATGAACATGAATTTGGAAAACAAACAAAAAAATCTAGACTGTCCTGTCTGTTTTATCATTTTAGGGAAGCTGGGTACAGAATGGACTTACATTTTCTGTGATGTAAGACTGGGAACTTCGACTATGTCTTCAAGGCCTGGTGTCCTGCATCGTTTAGATCTGTCCCTGGTCCAGCACAGCTGAATTCAGTGGTTGAATTATCTCCTCAGTTTGCAGTCAAGTTCTCCAGTGTCCTGCCAATGACCTCATTATTTAACACAGGTGTATTAAAGCCGAGACACATCTAAAAGCTGCAAGACACCAGCCCTCAAGGCCTGAAGCTGAAGATCCCTGGTGTAAGGTCATAGGGAATTTGTAGCTTTTCAAAATAAAAGCTTGAGTTCAGTCGCATTTATGAATAGTTAAGGCAAAAAGTGCTCATTTATATGAATTTATGAAATGTTCAGCAGCCGAAGCGTTTATAATTCAAATTAGTTTGCTATTTGGCATATTGGAATGGTCTAGTTAAGCAAAAAAACAAACAAACAAAAAAAAACAAACACATTTTTAGTATTAATAAAGACAGAAAAAGATTTATTTGCAAACTATGTGTTTATTTTAGTGTGTTTGCTACTCCAAATTTGCTATACTGACATTGTATGTGTATTTTGATCTCCAGAATAACATAATACTAGCTAGTTGGTTGTTTGAATATTTTGTTGATTATGTTAAAGCCCAACTAGGGATAAATGGAAAAGCAATAAACTCTTTGCTTAGCAAAATAAGGGGGCCCTACACTGAAACTAGTCAAACTGTATCATCAATATTAAAATGATATTCTACCCTGTTCTATATCTTAACTTTGCAATATGTGTTTAAGTCGCTGTATGTGCGAGGTATTTTGTCTGCTGGCGTGAGCTCACACATCGTTTCTTTGACGGCGCAATGAACCGAAAAGCAATGAAGGGCGACCCACTAATTTGTGTGTATGCGTCTGATGCAAAGCAGGATACCCTCAGCCCACACGTTGGCTGTCACAGTTCCTACGTCTTATTGACTCCTACACCGACAGAGAGTTGATGTTTGTCTGTCTGCCTGAGTGCATTTGTGAGTTATCTTGATCAAATTCCCAATTACACAGATGAGTGGCTCTTTAACGTTGGATTCCCCATACAGATAAACACTTATATCACATCCACTCTCTTACAAAGTACAAACACAGACACACAAATGAGCCTCACAGGCCAGAGGCACCAGGCACTTCATTTCCCATTCCGCCCCCTTCTGCACCCTCGTATTCCTCTCTGGTCTCCCCAACACTCAATCCACAGTCACTATAGCAACCTCACAAAGAGCTACTAGCAGTCAAGCCGATCATGTCACTGCAACATCAGTCAGGGGACGGAGGTGCACGCCTCCAAATCGACTGACTGCATACAGCGGCTCCCTCCCTCTCGTTGCGCGGAAACCGACAAAACCAAACATACCGTACCTTTGCTCATGTTTCATCCTCGCCGTTGAAGTTTGAATGTGGGAGCTGAAAGAGAACAGAGAAGACATGTTTGGACAATTGAATACTCATCAAAAAAATCATATTGATTGGTGTGTCCTCTTTCCTTCCTGTCCTACAAAAAATGATTTGCTTCAAAACATGTAGTGATGATGAGGCAGACAGAGAACTAGATAGGGGGGCCTATGAAGGTGCTATCTGTTCAAAGGGGCCATTCAAGAGCGTTCCTGTTAGGTACGTTACTCTGCTGCCACCTGTAGATTACACCCGGTACTTCCTCCATCCATCCATCCATCCATCCATCCTTCATCTTATCCTTGCAGGGTGGTGGGGCACCCAGTAACTCCACATGCAGAAAGTCTTAAGAATGTGAACTTCTACAACAAAGGCTCAAATGTAACTTACTGAAGATAAAAAAAAAGGAGTAGATGAGTTGTGCACTAGACAAAGATTTGATGTTTAACATGCTGTTTGATTCCGAAAAAATCCCCCATGATACTATCTTTCTGCCTTCTGCGTACAGTACAGAGGAGTACCAGTGAAGCAATCAGCTCGCCTCAAAATCCTCAGCACATCATCCAAGAATACGTTCAAAGAGTTTGATCAAATCTCTGAGTCTGCTTTTCTTTTCTTTGTACTTCAGAGGCTCGATAGCCAAAATGAGTCAAGCGCAAACTCAAATTCCAGCCAGCCTCAGAACGGAGAAAGTGGCACTCAGAGCAGCAACACGCACCAGCTTCATGCGGCTTCTGCATCTTTAAAACAAACTGGGAAAGGATGAGCGAATGCTTTATTTTTAGAGCAGTGACGCTATGCAAACTTGAACACTAACACGGGAAGAAGGCTCAGCGATGCGTTGGAGAGCCGCGTATTCAATAATGTATCAGAGGCAGCAGTTTTTAAAGACAGCTGGGGATCGCCGCTCTGTCTTGTCTTGTCTCTTTGCATGTCTTTTCCTGCCTTCTGTCCACTGCGGATGGCAGCAGATTTGCCTCTCCTGGGGGCTGGTGATGTTTGGTTAAACTTTAATCCTGTCGACAGTGTCTTCACTCACTTTCTGTTCCCGAGAATCAAGTCTTCCTCCGTGTTCCCTTTCTTCAGTCAGTGTCTCAGAGCAAACATGTTCTCCATATCCCTTTGTTTTTGTATTTCTAGAGCTGACACAAGGTATTGTGGGGTTTTTTTTATGTGCATTTAAGCATAGCAAGCCAAGTGTTTTGTATAGCACATGATGAAAACAACAGACTGAAATTAGTGATGTTTCAGTTATTTTTAATCAAAGGCAACTGCAAACAAATGGGCTTTTATTTAAAGGAACTCTGCTTATGCATCTTTATGGTTTTCTGGGAGTTTTTTTTAAAAATAGAGGAGCGTAAAACTTGAACGCTGCTTCTCCATGTTTGGTTCTGATTTTAAGGATGCAGAGTAGACGTGAACCAGAAGACCCAAGTGGTATGGAGGGTTGATACAACGATTACAGATCTTCCACACTACACTGGAAAGACAACAATTAAATTGACTGATCACAGAATCAAATGGTCACTTTATCCTCCCGGAGTTGACAAAACATTTATTGAGGCCCTGGGCAGAATTTGATTTGGGGACCCACTTCCAGTTAAATCGCCTCAGTTATAGCTATATTGGTCTTTACAACTGGGGATCAAATATAATTTAAATTTATTTCTTTACTTTTTGGGTGTGACCTTCATATCATACCTCTTTTAAATATGTATTAGTAATTTCTGAAGAGGTTTTTTTTTTAATACAGACCCACTAGAGTAGAAGGAAAGAACAATTTAATTATCTGGGCTTATATTTTTTGTTTTTACACTTATTTATTTGCAGTAATAGTGTGCATGAAATGGAACTTCAGCATAGACACAAGCAGCAGAATTTACTTACTTGCGATATTAAGTTATGACTCTCGACATAACCAAATTATAATAAAGGTATAATCATAGATACTTTAAATTTAAAATAAAAAAAACATTGCATTCTTTGAATTTTGATGTCCAGAGACTATTTTAATACAAAAGAAAATTGGGTTCATTCTTGATAAAAGTAACTCCAAATCCGACATTTTAAGCAGTAAATTATTGCCCCTATTCGGGTACTGCTGTTATAAAACTCCTTTTAGCAAACTACAAGCAGACCATCTCTTACAAGCTTCTTACACATTGATGCTCTGTAAATGGAAAAATTGTATCGTGCTGTTTCATGCAATTTGAAAATGAAAAATATTTTCAACTTCACTCCATATGATTGTTTTAATAATAAAGATACTGATAACATTAATATGATTAGTAACTATGTCAAATTATTTCTCATGTAGTAGTCGAAAAAACACTTTGATCATTTTTGCCGTTTTTGTTTACAGTTTCCGTGTACATACTTTTATACTGAAAAGTGCTATTCATAAATGCAAATGCCTGCTGTGTGCAAATCAGTAAGGAAACAAATCTGCATTGGAGAGTGAAAGTTGAAGAATATGTTCACGTTTCTGTTTTAGCAACACCGTGATCAGTGCTTACCTTGCTTCAGTACACAGATTCACGTTGCTGCTTCATCCTTGAGGAATAAAAGAGCACGAAATCTCCCCAGAATTCTCCTACAAGACACAAGAAGAGGTAGAGACAGAAAGAGGGGGAGGGGGGGAGAGAAATGAGAAGAAAAGAAAAAAAAGTGGGAAAGGGATTAGGAACAGTGCCTCAGTCTTTCAGAACTCAGAGCTTTTAAAGCCAAGTCTCACTTTCTAAAAGTTCCCTGTATTTCTGACTGCGTGTGTGTGTGTGTGTGTGTGTGTGTGTGTGTGTGTGTAAAACTCTGGGCACGTTCATGTTTACAGCATTCAAGCCGAGACTTTTTTTTTTTTTTTTTTTCCACAGCGAAGCCAGAGTTCAACGACTGAGTTGTTCCAAAAGCAGTCTGGGTCAAATGGACAGCCCTGGCTCAACTCCTACAGTGGGAGCTTTTAAGGCTTTTAGGGCCTTCCACAGCAGCAGTGTGCAAATCTTGCAGACTGTGAGGGGGAGAAGGGGCTGAATAAAAAGGGTAAAAAAAAAAACAAGACAAGGTGGGAAAAGCATACTGCACTTGAGTACAGGAAGCACACACTGATGGGTGAGGAGAGTGGGCGGGGTGTTGTATTAGGACACAGGTGGGTGCTCGAGCACAGAGGTGTGTGAAATGTGAATACAACAACACGCCGACATACACACAACATCCAGACATCACTCTTCAGTGTTTTCCAGTGTTTGGTCACTGCATTGACCCGAGACTCTTATTCAATATTCGTGGTACGGCAGAGTGCACTGAGACACAGCAAAAAAAAAAAAAAAAAGAGAAAAATCACTTCAGATGTGGAGAGGGTCTCAGAGGATTAGAAACGGGTCCACAGTTATTCTTGTCATGACATCATGGCAAAACTACACAACTGAAAGCATCTAAAACATGTAAAAATTAAACCTTTGAAGGATTTTATCGTAGTAAATAGCTACCATATAAAAGTTTGACACATTTCACCCACAACACACCTGTAATTTTACACTAGAACAAACGGTAATGGTTCTTTTCACCACTGATTGGTTGCAATCTGCCTCTGGCTAACAGAGAGATAACATGCCATAGCAAGCAGCCGCCACCAGTCTGCGCTGTTACACCACTCCTGCATTCGTGCCGCTGACCGACTTAACAAACCGGGCCAGTAGATGATGGCAGCATACACTAAAATGCAGGGATTTCATGAAGGAAACATGATGAGTGATTTAACAGCGAATGATAACTAGGCTCTGTGTCATTACTGTTGCTTTCTTTGACCCACAAACACCAGCCGTTTTCAGGTCGCAGCAGCAGCAGGAGCATCTTACGTAATGTAATCGAAAAGCCGTTTGATGAGTCCATGTCTGTGCCTGGCTTTCATGATCTGTGAAAGATGTGATAGATTTCTCTGCTGCCCCAGCTTGTGCATACTATGTGCACTGTGGCAAATGCTTGTTGCACACAGTGTGTGAAAACTAGTTCACACTTTATTTTCAGTTGATGACACATTCGTCCCTGGATTCTTTCTCCAGTTGCATCATGTTTCTTCCCTAATAATACGAGAGCTGTAAAAATCTGCTTGCAAGAGAACTACAGTGCGATTAAGTTATCCTCTATATCTATCTGAGATTTTGACTTAACTGTGCAGTCTTCCTCTGCCGTTCAAATTTATTGTCAACCCTTGAACTTTTACACATTTTGTCCAGTTAAAATCTCAGATTTTAATTACTGGGAGTTTTATTTGATGGACCAACATAAAATTGTGCATAACTCTGAAACAGAAGACAAATGATCCAAATATGTTCAAGACAACTGTTGGGTATTGTTCTAGTAAAAATAAAAATAAGTGATTTTTATCTATACAGCTTTTTTTTTTTCTGGATTAAAACCATCTCCTCTAGTTTTAAGCCATGATTTAATATTACAAAGCAATCTCTGATCAGTATTGCTTGCCCAAAAAACTGTCACCAATTCTTCTTTGCAAAATAGATTGGATGCAGATGGTCTATAAATATCAAGACTCAACAGAAATTCAGTATGTAATTGAGGTCTTAACCTTAACTAGGGCATTTTAATACATACACATGCTTCTTATGAGGCTGCGTGGATGCAATGGGTTTTATTTGGGGCTTCAGGGGAGAAGGGGTTGAGTACAAATGCATGCTGCAGTTATTTTATTTTATTTTTTTTAAACTTGAAGCTCATATAAATTCTGTGCTGCTTTTTGTTGGCATATCACATACGATCCCACAGAACACAATGACATTTGTGGTTGTAACAAGAAAAAATATATTTTTTCCAGTCTTGCTGACCTATTTTGCTCGTCTTTATCTGCCCAGTAGAAGTAATGAAAGACCCAGCAAATTTGTGTCTGAAAGGAAGTGTGAAAACTGGAAATCTAATGCAGATTTTATAGAAGATCTTGTATGTTTATCCAGAATTGGTGTGAGCAGATATACTTGTAGATTCCTCCCTGATTTTTGTGTGATAAAGTGGCACCCACTATGAGGCCCTTTTTTTTTTTTTTTTTACCTTCTTTGAAACTCTCAGAGAACTCCCATGGGAACCCTTCACAGCAGCCTTTGAAGGTTTTTTTTTTATGTTAAATGGCTGAACTGACTGTTCTGCGAGAGTCAATTAGAAGGGAATTCATATCCGCGTGTTGTGTCTGGACATCCTCTTGCAGGTTTCAGCTGGTGGCGGATGGGATTCAGGGCAAAGCTGCAGATTATTTAGGTCAGCGAAGTGCTTTCTCGTACCATTTTCACACCATGAGGCAAACTATTTCTGCACTGAATTGCACGCCGATGGCCCAGATAATTTGTGATGTCTAACCCCTAACCACGGCAGCCCAGTGGAACGAGGCTTACTTTGGTTTGGCTTCACTCAGCATGTGTGAAACACTCTTCTTAGGGCTTCTGTCAACTGAACTCAACATCAAGGCAAGTGGGTGAGTTGGGCAGCGGAATGGGCTGCAGACATACATCTTTAACCCCAGTTAAAGTGGAATAGCACACTGAGGGCCACCCATAACACTGACATGATGGCCCACAAATATCATCTCCTTGCACAGATTTCCTCGAGCAGCACCGTCTCTTCTTACACCGTCACTTAAGTGTGAAGTGTGTGACGATCACATGCTCACCCGCAGTGCAATTTTCTGGAGACAACATTTCAGCAGCTAAAATAAGTTTGTAAACATGTTTACTCTTTTGCAAATCTATTTGCAGCCTCTGATCCAAATTTTTTCCAGAATTTTAGGGAAGTTATTTTGCGGGTCAAGCCAGCAGCAGGGGATCACAACAGCACAACACTGTTCTGCATAAACAACTCGTACTTGTTTACGGCTGGTGGGAGTTATGCATGCCTAGTATCTAAATCGCAACACAAAGTAATAGGGATGATTAAGGATTTTAGGCAGATACATGATAGATACACAAAATGGCTGCAAAATAAAACTGAGCTCTGAGGTGTGAACTTTTGCTCCCACACTTAAGACTGGAAGGGCCCCTGATGGAATAAGATTTATTCAACTTGCACAACTATACTTATAAAGTAATTATGCAAAACGGCATCAAAAATCATAAAAGAAAAAAAACACAACATAAGACTGTTCTCATTTTAATCCTATTGTGAAGTAAAGTTATAGACAGGATAATGAAAATACTTTTAGAATTTAAAGAAATATCAGAATACTGTGACTGCATGATCTGTGCAGCTGTGATATCAAACATGTAATGAAAAAGTTTACATGTTCATTGAATCCTGATCTTCCATGTTACAAACACAAACTTCAAAGTGTTTTCTAGGGGCTTCCTAAGTGCCAAACACAACAAATGGTGGTGCTTAACTGTGAAGTTGAATCCAGGGCAGACCTGGAAGAAAAACTGAGGTTTCAAGATGAGACTGGCGCAGAGGTTAACCGTTAATTAAGGTTAATCATTGTAACACAAGGTATCATTTCTTTTTCAGTTTTAATTTAAAAAAATTTTTGGCACTAATATAGCCCTTATTGACTGGTTTCTAGACAGGAAATGGGCTGAGAGCAAAGGGAGACAGACATGTAGCAAAGGTCTCAAGACTGGGGATTGAACTCAGGACAGCCGAATTGAGGACGATATAGCCTCTGTACATGAGGCGTCCGCTCTACTGCTACACACTTGTTAGTTCCTGGGGACGTTATTTCTTCAGAAATAACTTGCAACCTTACAGAGACAGCACATTTGGGAAAATAGAGATGCTACCAAACGTCTCTATATGGGAGACCTTGCAGATGCAAGATAATAAGCTTGTGTTATTGTTTAGTGTTCAAACACTGGAACCCCTGAACACTCTAATTTAATAAATAATGTTGACTCAATCAAAACTATATTATTTTTTATTTTCTTTTTTACAAAGCATTTTTTGTCACAAGCAGAGAGCTGCGTAGATACAAACCATCATGCAATCCAATAAAGATTCCGGGATGAAGGAACTTTTATCAGGGAGATTTTTTTGTTCTCCACACCATCATTATACTTAGAATTACAACATTAACCTGTGTAGCTGGTTACTTAAAACTGGCCTTAAACTCTTAAACTTCTATTTTTCAAACTTCTTACATCGACTAACTCCACCGCTGTGGTAACGCTAGCTTGTACATGAGTTGTCATGCCAAGTGCAAATTAATTTTCAGCTTGAATCATTTCCATTTCTTTCTCTCCATAAAAAAAAATGTTTTGCAAGAACTAATATTTATTACAAGAACCTCATGTTTACAATATGATGTTCCTTTCTGTTTCTTGTGTAAAGTTGCTCCGTCTTTCTGGCACTAAAATGGAGCATTCCCGACAGATCTTCACATCTACATAAGTTTATGGCAGTGTAGCTGATAAACATCCTCTGTTTGGCTATGCCTTTATAATAAAACAACCTCTCTCAAGGGTGAATTTTTTTATTATTCTTTTTTGCTTGGCAACCAATGTTGTCCCTTTAATATTTTTGTTTAAGTCACAGCTTTTAACAGCATTCACACATCTGGGATATTGTTTACTTTCTGCAAAACAAAATAAATATATAAAAAAAATATAATTTACCAATGCAACATTTGCCTTAGTGGTATTATTATTATTTAAATAATTATTTTAGCGAGGGGATTATAAAGGCCGATGGCTTTCTTGGCCTCTTCATTTAGCATAAATCCAGATTAGTTAGAGGCTGACTCTAATGGCTACTTTAAGAGAAGCATAGACCAAAGCAGACGTCAACCGTCTTAGAAAAAAAATGCCAGTCTCAAAAACATCATACAGATTTATGCAAATACATATTTTCATAAGTCTTTAGACTTCAGCCGCACTGGCATTTGTTGGTTATGTACATAGACATCTTTTTATATGGAGTTGGACAAAAAATGGAGACAGGAGGCGACAAGCCACCACCGATCTAATACTGAAAACAGAGCATGTAAACCTTTTCTGAAAAGAAAACAGTCTAAAAATCAGCTAGATATAATTCACCTAGAACTGCTTTATTTTAGCTTTTTCCATTGCTTTACCTTTATATTACAGCTACTTCCATCAGAAATTTCTTGTTTGCTGCTTCGTATTGGTAGGTCATTGTTGGCTCACCACCTCCGAACTTCACTTCCTGTGTACATAATTGTCAACCTCTCTGTAAATAACCACTGAAGACAAATGTAAATGATTTATTAAGTTTCATGGAATAAACCAAACCAGTCAAACCAGCTAGTCTGGATTTACACCTAATGGAGACGTTAGGATGTTGGATTTTAGCTGGATATAATCCGATCACTTCAATATTTCTTTAAGATGTTACATAAATATTTATTTTAGTAATAAAAGGAGAACAATTATTATTGCATTTTGTTGCATCTTTTATTAAATACTTTAACAATGGATGAGACCAACTGATTAGATCATTTCTAGGACTAGGACGTTTACACTCTGCCCTGTATAACGAACTGGAGTAACGTCTGATCATTCGGCATGCAGCATCAGATCACAGTTTCAGAGAAGCATCTCAGATCATTGGAATGGCCTTTTTCTTTCATAGACTCTGATTTTAGCCTTTATGTACTAAGTGAACATGCGGACAGTCTTGTAACCTCTAGCAAATAAAAACCCATTGAAAACTGCAGTCGACAAGAAGGGTGTTTGCATAAATGCCAATTAGAGCGAGAACCAAAAATAATAATAAAAATCCTACAGCCACAGCAGAGTCCATCTGACGCCTGTGAAAACAGCTAAACTATCTCAACCAAAAGTACATTTGAGATAGAATTTCAGAACACCAAACTATTTCCTGCAAGGACAATACAGTTTAGGGTTTACTCCCACTATTGAAAATTCCCCTTCACAGTCTGTAATAACTGCTCTGTGGGTCAACTAATTGCTCAGGAGTGAATGGCAAGTTTAGAAAGCAGCTGATCTGATGATGACTCAAATGGAGACCTGCCCAGCCTGAATAGATCCACAGCTAATTAGACCTGTTCCAAAAGGTCACCTAACTAACAGCAGCAGGTGGAAAAGAGCAGAAATATAATAATTATAATCTTCTTGACACTAATAGTCCATCTGATGGAGCTGCAATAGAGGCTAATAAATGGGGGGGGGGGGCTAAAACTACTTTGCAGGCTGACATTTATTTTCATCCCCTCCCCAACACACAAACCAATGACAGTTTCAAAGACACACTTGATTAGACTTTTTACAGAAACTGAGGGCTTTGCAAATAGCTGGTGAAGACAGTAAAGTGTGCGAGCTCCACGCATGTCACATGATGTGTCACTCTTGTATTGAGAGCTTGCAGTGCTGCCCTTTGAAAAATTTATTAATGCAGGCTTAAGTGCAATCCCATGTTTGAGTGGTTGTAACAGCAAAATCAGCCCATCTTCACACATCAGTGGGGTTGGAAGGCCGACAGGAAACAAATAGAAAATCTGAATTCACACATCTGTGAAGGAGATCCTTTGTGGCGCTGCTCTGGATTCATCTGAATCGCGCTTTTGTTTAAATTTCATGTTCTTGAACGTAAATAGCCAAAAGATATTTATCCATTTATTTGCTTCTCGTCTTGTTTGTTCTATAAAATCACTTGAGCCAATTTCCCCATAACAGTTCCCCATTGACGTCCCTTTTTATCATTCACACACTGCTTTTTAAGAGTGTGTGTACATTTTAATGTGATCTAATGTAATTTAATTGAATCTAATTGTTGAATAAGTCCCTTTAGAGGGTGAAATAAATATAAACTCACACAGAGGCCCAGTTTCTTCAGACATTTTTCAAAATGGGAAAGACGAGGACATGTAATTATTAAGGCACTGTATTACAAGTCAGGAAATTATATGCAAAACAGTTATCCTTCCATATCTATAATCAAAGCAACAAAAAAACAGTTTAAAATGAACCAAGGTAAACTTGATGGGCATTTAAAGGTCACAAAACTTCAACACCAATAATTTAAGTCGTTTTACAACGAGCTTAAAAAAATCTCATGAGACCATGTGATTTTAACATACTGCTGTATTTCTCATCAAGAGAAGCCTGTCTTGAAAAGTTATATCCAGTTAATGTCAAGAACCGACAACAGCTAGTACTGCATTTTCTGGACTATAGAGTGCACCATACTAAAAGCCGCAGCTACAATTTTTTTTTTTTTTTTTTTTTTTTAAACTGGAAACGTACATAAATAAGCCGCACCGGGCTATAAGCCGCTGATATCGCCGCCGTTTGCGGTTTTCCATAAGGATGCAGCAGAGGGCTGCGTCCTAATAAATCTGATGGATATATTAAGGACGAGGCCCTCCGTCTCCAACGCCAAACCATGGTTTCGTTCACGCCAAGCTTAAGTGCAGCGGCTCTATTTCCCTCCTGTACTGCCAGATCTTTAGCCCTCCACTTAAAAGCTGTATCATACGAGTTTGAAGAAATTTCTCCGTCGTGCCTGCTGCTAGCATGTGCTTGTTCTAAATGAAAATTAGCACTTCTTTAATTTCGAATTTTGACTTCACTTCCTGTTAAAGAGCCCCCTGGTGGTTGAAAAAAAAAATCCACAGAAAGGCGCACCGAGCTATAAGCCGCATGGTTCAAAGTGTAGGAAAAAAGTAGAGCTTAGAAGTGAGTGTTTTATGTGATTAGGTACATGATTAGGACTGAACTGGATAATTCCTCACAGAATTGAGATTTTTATTTTAAACACATTTTTGTATGAAGCCTTTGTGAAAAACAAAAGTGGATTCTTTGTCTTAAGAAAATATTGCTAACATTGTCTGTCTTTGCACTTTATTAAGAGGATGTCCATAATTATAGCATATCCAATTTATTAAAAGTTTATACATATTCAAATAAAGTACATTTACTACCCAAAGCAGCTCAAAATGTCTGTGTTCACCACCCTGCCCAAGTAAAATGGGCGACAAATGGAGAACAGCTACAACAGAAGGGTTTACATGGCAACAAATTATGTGCAGTGAAATGACAAAGCTTACATCATGAAGAGGTGCCATGTCTTAGTGAAACAAGTTAAGTTCTGCTTAACACCACAGTGACAAGAAAAAGCAATGACGCCTGCTCTCCTGAGAAGAAGCCGCTATTGTGTGCTTGGAGCGGGCCTGCAGACATGGAAATATGGTGACAATTGTGAAGTATCACTTCATAGGTGCAACAAATTACTCAGTGATGTCCTACTTTTAAAGACATATTGGACTCTGCTGTGCTGGGGGCCAAGAGAGCGACTGACTGAGGAGATGAAGCAAGCGGAATAGAACTGTCTTCAACACAGAGGTGAGGTGAAAAATACAAAAGGGTGAGAGAGTACGAAGAGGAAAGAGAGGCAGATGTGGAGAATTATGGGATGTGAGTGAGGGCAAATGAGATGTGAGAGGAAAGAAGAACTTCTAAACCAGAGAAACTTTAGCTTTATTCCAATTAATCATTAATAAACAGAACATCTAATCTCCTTTCATCGTTAACACGAAACTCTCTGAATGATTACATTCCACTGCTTACACTGCAAACACAAAGCCTGGAGGTTTTCTCATTAGGAAACGGCAAAAATTTTGAATAAGTAACACCTGACATTTTTCTTTTAGAGGTAACTGAGACAGAGCTTTAATATAGACTGAATAAATAAAGAAAGGTGGCAGAAAGCCACCACTCTGGAAGCAGAAGAGAGACCAAGATGACCTGACACCTGGTTATTTCTCGCTTTTGACGAGGTCACAAATGTTAGGCTGATATTGGATTCCCACGAGCACTGAATGGGAATGCTGGGGAAGAGCAAGAATGGCCGCACAAAGACAGCAACAGGCGTCCTAATGAAGTCCCTCAGTCCCACCGCTAAAGTGACCCACTTCTCTCTCTCTCTCTCTCTCTCTCTCTCTCTCTCTCTCTCTCTCTCTAACTAAAACAGATGCCCTAAATACACAACTAGGGGGAGGGGGGTGGTATGCATAAATTTAATTAAAATGAGTAAAAGCAACAGCATAGATGCTGAAATCCACCCGTTTCCCAACCGAATCATTAGTCTTCAGGCTGGCTTGGAACCCTGTGCGTGCAAAGTCTGATGGGGTCAATCTTCATTCCAGGGAGAAAATGTCACAATGAAAATGCTAAATTACAATAACACCAATGAACTTTCACTTTAAAGGACAAGACTGGATTAAAAAGATGTTTTAACTCTACGTGCGTATTTATGTGCAGTTTTATCCTGGTTCAAAATTTCCTTCAGGGTTTTTTTTATAGGTTTTTCCAAGATTTATTTAAAGATTTTGATGTTCATAAAGCAAAATCATACATAATATTTAAAAGGTAAACCTACTGTGCATTTAGCTGAAGTAGATTATTAATCGGTGGTTGAGTATTTTTGTATTTGTATAGAGTTAAATAACTCAGTGTCTTGGAAAACTCAAATATCACACAATATCAATAAAGAATACATTTTAAGGAATCAAGGAATCAGGCTTCTAAAAATAATGTTTATTAAATGCAAGTATTATTAGTTAGGTTTCTTCTTGAATAAATGACTGCATCGATGCAGCCCAGCATGGAGACAACTAATTAAATCAGAACAACCAATGAAAGCTGTGAAATCAATCAATTACATTATGTGTTCCGATAAGGCTAATTTATCAGATAATAAATAGGATTTTTATTTTATTGGTCTGTTGTAATATTCGAAACTTAAATGTAGTTTTCCCATAAATCGCACTGAAAAAACTCATCATATTTAATAGAAATAAAGGCTTGAAAACATTAGTTTGTGTAATTAATCCATATAATTTACTTCACTCAGTGATAAAAATTAACTATTTAATACCATTCTTATTTATTTAACATGATTGTATTTGAATTTATGGTATTAAAATAAAAAAAGAATTGGATCAATGTTATCAAAGCAGCATGGAAATATTCATTCATACTGCCAATCAGAAAAGAGATAGGTTTGAGTGTCCTAGAGGTGAATGCATTTTGGTACAAAATGTGTGCACTGACCTGGGATTAAAAGTCAGTGACCTTGTGAATATATTGGTTGAAGCTGATAAGAGTGCCATTATCCACAGTGTAACAAGTCCTTCACAAACACGAATTGAAAAGCCACAAAGAGATGAAGAAGCCATCACTGCAAAAGCAGTTTTAAGAAAGCCAAATTACATTTTGCAAATTCATTTATAAACGATACATTTTGATACTAATGATGATACTAAACCTGGAGTATTTTGTCACAATGACCATTGGTACAATTAAAGGGACAAAAGAAGAAGCGTGCCAACCTGGGAACATCATACAACCTGAAGAGCATGAGGGCGGCAGCACGATGCTGCAGAGGATCTAAGGTAACAGCTCTTCCCAGGCTCTTTTTTTTTTGGGATTTTAAACACACAACTTGTGACAGTTTGCTCTTGATTTTTTTAATTAACTGAATGCATCCTTGACAGCCTTGGCTAAGTAATGAATAACATTACAGATTACGTGGTGATTAATTACAATAAGTCACTACCAAAATGGTAATTACTTCTTGATAAGTACAAGAAATTAGGTTCACTTTCAACCACCTTGCCTAAAGCTATTATTCACTCCCAGCCTCAATGACAAATACCTTTGTATGTTGATACATTGGTTTCTAAAGGTTTTTCTACAATTTCACACTTTGCTGGTAAGCTGCGAGATTTTTCCTGCTCTGATGGAACTCGTTCTTTTTACATCAGGAAGGATGAGCAGATTACTCCCGTCACAGCTCCTGTAGATGCACGACTGTGCATGTGTGCAAGCACACACGTGTGTTTGTTTCTGCCCGGTATCTGCTGTCATGCTGCTGGTGAAAAACGAGGTGCATATAAGTCATCCAGTGAGAGGTAGTCACTAATAGGATAGAGGCTGCTCCCTCTCCGATACCGAAGAACTGACAGACACACAAACTTGTGCACACATAGGCTTGTCAGAAACACACGCACATAAAACACACACACTTGCACACATCTACAGGAGTGAGCTATGGCCTTATTACCTACCTTTCTTTCTTTCTAGCTCGAGTCCTCCCATAAAAGCACAACGTTGTTCCTATGCTGTGTCCTCTTTTACACTCCATCCATCCACCCATCGCTGTTTTACACGCTACCAATAAAATCTGTTACAATTTAGCATTTTAATATAATTAAAAAATGTTCACCGGCTAACATTCACTTTAGTCAATAAAATTCCAAGAAAGTTTTAAAATCCTCGCTAAATTAATACAATTCTAAGCATTAGGACCACTTTGAGGACGGGTTTGTCCTCATCCCTGTTTGTCAAGAGGGAAACTTTACCAGGGAGACAGAGAGACTCAAAAATAACTGATTTGTGATTAAAAATACAAAATGCTGGTAAAACAGTGTAAACTTTGTAAAAAGTATCATATCAGAAAGTTTTTAAATTGCAAGCTCAAATAACCCTTACGTTTATACGAGTGAACGTCTGGATCACTGACGTATATGACAGTATAAAGATGATAGTAGATGGCTAGAGGAATTGTATACAGTGATGGGGTTCACAAAGATTTGATGGGTTTAGTGATTTCAATTTAAATTTAAATTTAATGAATGGATGGATGTTTACGAGTGTTGAAGATGCACTAAGAACAATTATCATTTCTAACATGAATTAATCCAGCATCATAGCAGATTGAGTTTTGAAGCATAAAATTAGTTTAATGCTGGACAAGCCTCTTCCTCAAGCCAGACATTTGTTGTTGTTTTTTTTTTCTTTTTCTGAGAAGTACAACTCAGACAGAGGCAAAGTATCATGCTCGAAGAGTTCACTCTGGTGTGTGTGGGGGAGAATACGGCTGAAACAAGTGATGACAAGGGCACCACTTCAAAACTCAATCTGCTATGATGCTGGATTAATTCATGTTAGAAATGATAATTGTTTTTAGTGCATCTTCAATACTCGTAAACATCCATCCATTCATTAACGGACATTGCTTATCCTTGCGCGAAACGAGCTGCCGCTTATCTCCAGCGCCCAATGGATAAAAGGCAGGGTCACTCATAACATCTCAAGCCACTTACAAAAATAAGAAATTTCAATCAGGCACATAATTTATTGTTTTCTGCTGGATAATGCACACGGTCTAAACCACACCAAAGTCAACCGGAGCTACGACTGCTTGGGGAGAATCTTTAGCTTAGCACAGCGAGTATAGACGACGACTGACTGTTTTGGTAGGATTTGTGATAACAAAAAAATAGTCAGTAATGTTGTTATAATTGAATCAATAATTAATACTACAGTTACACCTTTCTAATCAAAATCAAAATCTTTTTATTGGCTAAAATGTAATCCTGTCACAAATTTCGTTTTTTATAGTGTATTCCACCTCGCAATTTTGTCACACTGCTTTTCTCCTCTTACTTCACTCCTTTCTTCCTCACCTCTCATTATATTATTTTCTCCCTCGTTTGACACAATGTTCTCTCCCCACCTCCTTGAAGCACCCGACACACCCAACCCGAACATTATAATAACATCTCTCTCATCTCTTTTCCCCAACTGCACCTATTGCGCTTGCTCTGATCTCGTATATCCCCCCCTACCGTTCTTCCCACTTTCTGTCCCAATCCACTCTAACCTAACCCATCGCTCTCCTTTCTCTCCATACCCCTCGAAACTTTCATCATACCACACTCTTGCTTGATCTATTAATCTCTATTCTCACGTACTCTCTCCCCTTCTCCCTTGGCTCTTTTCCTTTTACCCTCCCTCATTCTTTCTCACCCCATTTTCTCCACCTCTCCCAACACTTGGCACCTGCTGGTGACGTTGTCTAGACTGGCAAGGAAGCGAGGATGGTGAAAGGGAGGAGGCGGATGGGAGACAACACAAATAAGCGGGTACAGAAACATGGGGGGATAAAAAGACATGCAGTCCGATAAGGAGAGATCCTTCATACAAAAGATAAAGTGGCAAGGAGAAGTGAGTAGGACACCGCAAGAGCTGCAGTTGGAAGAGGGCTCATGATATGAAAACAGAGCTGACAATTTTTAGATGAAAAAAAAAAAAAACCTTCAATTTGGTTCTTCTTGAGTTGTCACTGTTCTGTTTTTTTTTTTGTTTTTTTTTTTTTTTTTTGCTCCAAATTGCTGGCCTTCTTCCATGGAAAACAGCAGTAATCATTTTCTGAGGATCCCAGCTTCACGTTCACAAAATACCTCCCTCCACCCATCTGTTTTCATTTCTTCACAAGAGCCAACAAACCTCCCCTCTTCACAAACGGGATCAAAGCCGCGGGCCACGATCTGAAGGGACTCTCTCAAGTTCCTCCTAACATAAACGAAATTATCACGATCGGCGCTGTCATGTCGTGAATAATGACGGCAGTAGAAGAGAAAGGACAGCAGAAGAGAGGAGAAACGAATGCTTCAACTGTGTGATGAGGGGAGCGAGGACGAGCAGATGCTAGATTACATCTTTATGTGGCACTTACACACACAGGTTTGCTTGACGCCGCGTGTCTGTGTGCGTGTTTGACAGGAGGAGGTGTCCTGTCTGTCTGTAGCAGGATGTGATAATTAACCTTTCTCCTGCTGAGCGATGCTATTAAAGCCAGACTGTAAGCGGGTTTTATAAAGAACACGTCACATTACACAGTTTAAGTTGTTTTGAGGTGCTCTATAGTGAGGAAGCAATTGTTGGCCCTGTTCACGCAGGCGCCAGTTTTCTGATTCGTGTTAGTCATTTCATTTGTTGGATGCAGTGCCTTGCAAAACTATTTACACGTTTATAAGTGTCTGGACCTTTTTTACCGTCGGAACCAAAACGTCCATTGTGCATTTTAGGGATTTCATTGCATTACATCTATTGCGTCCTTTTATGAAGGGTCACATTTGGTATCAGACAAAGGAAACATCAACATAGAATCTATAAACTACTAAATACAGGTTATGAACTGTCCAAGGAGTTACTCAAATCTGAAAGAAAAGTGGGGAACTATCTTCAAGGAAGAAATGTGGCTGGAAAAAAAAAAAATCCTGAATGGACGTGATATTCCATTCCATCAATGAATATATTTCTTCCCTGATGCAATGGCCATATATTCAAAGATAGCAATGCCAGCATTCATTAGACCCCAAGCTGTGAGAGAGTGGTTCAGGATCATCAGACATCATTTTTTCCCACATGGATTGGTGACCACACATTCCAGACTTTAACTACACTGAGAATCTAAAAGATGTGGTGGAGAAGGCATGGCGCAGTGATCAAACTCTCTGATCAATAAAAGATCTTGGTGAAAATTTAATGCAACACTGGATACATCTTGAGATAAATAATCTCACAGCAAATCAACAAATCAAAGCAAAAGCCGGTGCATCAAAATACGAGTTTCTCCATCAAGTCTGCGTCTATTCTTTTATTTGCAGAACAAACAAACGAAGATGGCCACTAGACAAAAATCAACGGAAATGCTCCCAGTTGCTACACTTGACGGGTGAGATTACACTTACTAAATACACTACCATGTATTTACCGTAAACTGCTTTGTGAACGTGGTGCAGTACTGAAACAAACATTGGGATCAAAGAGTTGCAAAGGGATTTCTTTTATGTGAAATTTAAGCATTCATTCATTGGTGAATGAATTCAGTGGAACAAAATCACAATGCTGATGCAGACCGTGTAATACTCAAGAAACGTTTAACCTACTGAGTATTCAGAACCCAAAGACAATTCTGTGCTTTTATTCATCAGCATCAGGGACAAAAACACTGATCTGAAAATTCCTGATTGTTACATAATGAATTACTGTGTTTTTTTTTTTAAGTATTTAAGATGCAGCTGCATACTCCTTCGCTTGAGTAATTACAAAAGTAAATCAATGTTCTTGTTTGCTTGTTTATGTCCATCAGCATTGTTTTAAGTAGACCAGTGACTCGGTAGGTGTGAGAGAAATTGTGACGATGTAGATTAATCTGAACAAGCAACTTGAAGCTGATAACGGAAACACACACAGCACACACTGTTTAAGTGTGCTGTGTGTTGTGCCCCTTCTACATAGGTCTTCGAAAGGTTTGGTGACCTTATACGTTCCCTGCTCTAAACAAAAATATTGCCGTCTCACTGACTATTAAGATATCTTAAAGCTCTCGTCAAAACAGCTACAACATTTCAGCAGAGAACTGGTTTAAAAATGGTCTGAAAGCAGAGCTGGATTCTGCCGAGCAGTGCACCTGGATAAAACTGCTTTTGTAGGCAGATTCCTGGCATCTTTTTTTTCTTTTATCTGTGGCTCTAAATCTGATTTTTTTTTACATAAAAAGGCAACTAATAATTTCAGTGAAAATAGTTTCGGTATTACATAACATTACTATAACACGGAGATGCTAAGGCATTAACAAAAGACTTGTTCCAACTTTGCAACACAACACAGACACTGACATAGTAAATTGTGATGATGAAAATACCAGATGTTTGCATATTTTTTTAGTGTTTCATTTAATCAAGCAAATTAAATTTTGGTTCCATTTCAGAAAAGAGAAGATAACATCTACAGTCAAAGATGGTGGTGGTGGTGTGATGGTTTGGCTTTGCTACATCGGGATGACTTGACATAATTGATGGAATGTCCAGTTCTGTTTTCTACCCGAACGCCTTGAAGGAGAAAGTCTGGCTATTGGATTGTGACTTTAAGTTTACATGTTCTTTCGTTATGAATCAAAAGTCTAAATGGAGGGTTTGGAGAAGCATGTGGTTAAAGTCTGCACTAATGTTGGATGGTGTGGCCTGGCCCTTAACGGATTGTTCATGCTAAGAAAGAGGAAGAAAAATTCAGCAAAGAAAAGTTGGCTGAAATTCTTCCACATTTTTTTTGACAAATGAAAAAATCTAATCTTAGGTGTGGGAAGACATTACTTGTTCATACAAAGCCAGGTTGGTTTGGATAGCTGGACTGTAAGCTTAACAATCTTATGCTGATTTCTATGTTAGTCTAAGAAAAGTCTCTTTTACATAATTATATATATATATATATATATATATATATATATATACACACACACACATATATATTTCTTCTTTGTGTGTTTTGGAGTTTCTGTGCTGATTAATTTTT